>NC_092418.1:123546623-123649123 GCF_040894005.1 Engystomops pustulosus | reverse complement strand
TAAAACAATTGTTATTAACTCTTTAAGTGTTTCACATGAGTTAAAAAATATGGACCTGCGATTTAGAAACTATAGAATTTTTTTGGAAAATACATTCATTTAGGCCAAAACTGACATTTTCAGAATAAATTAAATGATGAAACGCACTGCAACGTTTGATGCCCAATTCCTCCCGAGTTTACTGATACCCCATATGTGGTGGTGACTGCTGTACGGGGGGCGCACGGCCAAGTATAGAATGAATGGAGGCGCCGTCCACAGCAGATTTGTATTGTCACATTGTACGACCTATACATTTTTTTTTTTTTGGTAATGCGAACATATGAGGGCTTATTATGTACGGGATGAGATACAATGTATAGATAATTTGTTTTGGGAGTCTAAAGCTTATTCATGAGATTTTATTAACTATTTCAAGGGGGACACAAGGGGTGTTTGATGAAAAATTGTATATTATGGGAAGTTTTTCGAGTTTTTTTTTTACGTAGTTCACCGAGCGGGTTCAATATTGATTTAGATTTATTGTACAGATTAATACGGACGCGGTGATACCAAATATGTATGTGTTTTTGTGTTTTATATACTTTATTTGCATTTTATGTGTTACTGGGGAGATTATGGGACTTTTATTTTATTTATTTATTTAATTATATTATAAAAAGATTTTTTTTTTTAAACTTTTTTTACACTTTCTACTTCTTGGCTTGAATAAGCGATCATCCGATCACTTGTTCAAGCCTTTACACTGCAATACACTTGTATTGCAGTGTATACTGTAAGTAGCTGAGCATTCTCAGTTACACACAGCCGGGTCCTGCCAGGAGGCGGAACTCGGCACAGAGAGGAGCCGGCAGCCCCTTGTCACTCGTCGGAACCCGGGGCTAAGGCAGGAGGGATCGGATCCCCCGGTAAGCACACCGGGGGGGTCCGATCCACGGGGGACACACTTGCACGCCGCGGTCATGCTTGTGATATCACAGCCCGACGCCGACACCAGCGAGACCCGGTGTCCCGAAATCTTCTTCTGACGCGCCGCCGCAGAAAGGCGTACGCGTCAGAAGAAGTACCCTTAATGACCGCCGTAAAAAGCCGATACGGCGGTCATTAAGGGGTTAACTAAATGCCACCCTTTTTTTAGCTAAAAATTGTTTCCCTCACATCCCCATAAAATCAACTTTGTTATCTTACCTGGCATCACAGGGGGTGTGTTCTGCCCGGTTGGCACCTCCCATCTACTCCTTTTCATGCCATATGCCTTTTACCATTCAGCACTTCATGTCATGTGACCAGGGTGATGCCATCTAAGATCCCTTAGCCAGAAACATCTACCTCATGTATGTATCTGATAACATGAAATCACAGCAGCCTCCATGGTGAGGAGTAAAAGTCCATGGAGGCTGCTGTGATTTCATGTGATCAGATACATACATACATACGTTTTGACTTTTTTACCTGCCCAAAGCAGCCTTTTTTTCAGTGTTGCAGGAATTGTTGCCATTCCTATAGGGCCAGGAAAAGCCTAAGGATACAGCAAAATGTACGAACCCTTCTCCGACTCAAAGTTCCAGAGATGCTTCTTCTGTTCGCTGCCAACGCACAGGAACGGGCCGGTCATGGCACCAGCCGCAGCTCGTAAGTGATTTCTGTGGGCACCAGCTGGTAGTGTCGGTGATTATAAGCGTGCCCTTGCACCAGGAGCTGAGGCAGGGTAAGTACTTTGCAGTTGTTGTCCTTTAGATGCCGTCGGCAAAACTTTTGCAGTGACATCACAGTAAAGGACGATCCTATGGAAAATGGCGGCGCATGTGCCGGCAACATTTAAGAGTAAACACCTGCGATGGGTGCCAGGAGGGATCACGGGTGTTAATGCCAAACGATGAACCCGAACTTATGGCTGAAGTCTGGGACCCGTAATGTTCGGCACTGACCCGGTGGCCCTGCTCACACACTAATGTTTTCCCTCTCTCGTTCAAAACTGATAAAGTTATTTACTGACATCCCAGAAGGTCGGAGATGTTCTTATCCCCCGGGGTCGCTCTCTCTGCGCTGATGAGGCTTCTATAGGATGTAATAATTTTAAAGGTTTTGAACAAAATAAAGTAAATTTAAGTTTATGGAAAACTCCTTATGGCTGCTGTCACATGATGTCACCAACCGTATCGTACATCTAATATTATATCCCACAAATACCCATTTATGCTGTGGACATAAGGCAGCAGATAGCAGGGGCTTCCTACAGACCTGCAGCTACAAAAACTGCCCCATCGGGGGATTTTCTTCTAAAGTGGCAAATGTATTTAACACAGAACTCTACCCGTTGCCCTCCCCATGTGACCTCAGGGGGTTCATACTGCAGCAGAATTATGGGAAAATTTGGACCTCTACTTTGAGACAGTAACCGGCACCATATGTATCATGTTTGGAGCATTTTTATGCTTTCATGGAATTCACGGAGCGGGACCCTGGAGAACCAAGGTGCAGGACTTGGGGCCCATGCACATGAATGTTGGTCGATTTATTTGTTCATTTTGAGACTTTTTTGGGCACATTGATGGATTTGTGACTTTTTTGGCCACCCAGCAAGGTTTTCTGCGACCAAATTTTCCAGTGATGCATCGGATCTATCTTTGAAATCCAGATGCTATTTAACCCTTTCCTTGCCGGGCCCTTTCCATCTCTGTTATATTCTTCTTCCTTTCCACAAGCCTTATCTTTTTTTATTTTTCCATTTACAGAGACATAAGAGAGATTATTATTTGCGAGGTAAAATTGTACTTTCTAGTGGCAGAATTTTATATTTTGTTAATTGTACAGGGAAGCTGGAAAAAAATTCCAAATGTTGGAGAATTGCCAAAAAAAACCCCAGTTATGCCATTACTACGCAGTTTTATTATGTTTGAGTTTCAACATTTTTAAATATTTTGTCCCCCCAAAAGTTCTTTCTTTTGCCGTATTCTGACACCAATAACTTTTACTTACTTCCGTGTACGGGGCTGTGAGAAGTGTCATTACCATTATGGGGACTCTACGACCCTTTGACCACTTTTTATTCAACTCTTTATCTGAATTATCCAAAAAATGTGATTCTGACATTTGGAAGCTGTTTTCTGTTATGGGGGTCACGGACTAGAATATTCTTTCTATATTTAAGTAGATCAGACATTTCAGGACAAGTGGATACTTATATGTGTATCACTTTACTTGTTTATTTTGTCTATGGAAATGGGGTGATCTGAATTTTTATATATTTTTATTTTTTTTAAACTTCGTTTTTTACTATTTTTTGAGGCCCCACTAGGGTAATTTAACCCTAGGAGGTCTGATCACAAATACAGTATACTCCAATTACTGTATTGCATTGTATATTATGGATCTACAGCTTCTATATTAGTCTGTCTCAGGCTGTAATATACTGTAATATGCTAATGACACCCGTGGGAGCTTTCAATGACGTCTAAAGGGGCGCCGACTGGCATTTAAAGATGACTAGGTATAGCATGGTTAGGTGCTGCTGTTGGGTTAGACTGTGGCACCTAAGAGGGTAACTGAGCCAGGGTGGGGAGAGGATAGGATTTGGGACATATGAAGGCACATGGAGCATCAGCCTAAGATACATTATTTATCGGGGAATCACATTACACCAGCCCCCGATGTGTGAGAGGCGGGGACTCGCATTACACCAGCCCCCGATGTGTGAGAGGCGGGGACTCGCATTACACCAGCCCCCGATGTGTGAGAGGGGACTCACATTACACCAGCCCCCGATGTGTGAGAGGCGGGGAATCACATTACACCAGCCCCTGATGTGTGAGAGGCAGGGACTCACATTACACCAGCCCCTGATGTGTGAGAGGCGGGGACTCACATTACACCAGCCCCCGATGTGTGAGAGGTGGGGACTCACATTACACCAGCCCCCCATGTGTGAGAGGAGGGGACTCACATTACACCAGCCCCCGATGTGTGAGAGGCGGGGAATCACATTACACCAGCCCCCCGATATGAGAGAGGTGGGGACTCCCATTACACCAGCCCCCGATGTGTGAGAGGTGGGGACTCACATTACACCAGCCCCCGATGTGTGAGAGGTGGGGACTCACATTACACCAGCCCCCCATGTGTGAGAGGAGGGGACTCACATTACACCAGCCCCCCATGTGTGAGAGGCGGGGACTCACATTACACCAGCCCCCCGATATGAGAGAGGTGGGGACTCCCATTACACCAGCCCCCGATGTGTGAGAGGTGGGGACTCACATTACACCAGCCCCCGATGTGTGAGAGGTGGAGAATCACATTACACCAGCCCCTGATGTGTGGGAGGCGGGGACTCACATTACACCAGCCCCCCATGTGTGAGAGGTGGAGACTCACATTACACCAGCCCCCGGTGTGTGAGAGGTGGGGACTCACATTAGACCAGCCCCTGATGTGTGAGAGGCGGGGACTCGCATTACACCAGCCCCTGATGTGTGAGAGGCGAGGACTCACATTACACCAGCCCCCGATGTGTGAGAGGCGGGGACTCACATTTCACCAGCCCCCGATGTGTGAGAGGTGGGGACTCACATTACACCAGCCCCCGATGTGTGAGAGGCGGAGACTCACATTACACCAGCCCCCGATGTGAGAGGCAGGGACTCACATTACACCAGCCCCTGATGTGTGAGAGGCGGGGACTCGCATTACACCAGCCCCTGATGTGTGAGAGGCGGAGACTCACATTACACCAGCCCCCGATGTGTGAGAGGCGGAGACTCACATTACACCAACACCCCGATGTGTGAGAGGCGGGGACTCACATTACACCAGCCCCCAATGTGTGAGAGGTGGAGACTCACATTACACCAGCCCCAGATGTGTGAGAGGCAGAGACTTACATTACACCAGCCCCTGATGTGTGAGAGGTGGAGACTCACATTTCACCAGCCCCTGATGTGTGAGAGGCGGGGACTCACATTACACCAGCCCCCCGATATGAGAGAGGTGGGGACTCCCATTACGTCAGCCCCCGATGTGTGAGAGGTGGGGACTCACATTACACGAGCCCCCGATGTGTGAGAGGCGGAGACTCACATTACACCAGCCCCTGATGTGTGAGAGGTGGGGACTCACATTACACTTGCCCCCGATGTGTGAGAGGCACGGACTCACATTACACCAGCCCCCGATGTGTGAGAGGTGGGGACTGACATTACACCAGCCCCCGATGTGTGAGAGGCTGGGACTCACATTTCACCAGCCCCCGATATGTGAGAGGCGGGGACTCACATTGCACCCGCCCCCGATGTGTGAGAGGCGGGGACTCACATTACACCCGCCCCCGATGTGTAAGAGTTTGGGACTCACATTACACCAGCCCCCGATGTGTGAGAGGCTGGGACTCACATTACACCCGACCCCGATGTGTGAGAGGCTGGGACTCACATTACACCCGACCCCGATGTGTGAGAGGCTGGGACTCACATTACACCCGACCCCGATGTTTGAGAGGCGGGGACTCACATTACACCAGCCCCCAATGTGTGAGAGGTGGGGACTCACATTACACCAGCTCCCGATGTGTGAGAGGCGGAGACTAACATTACACCAGCCCCCAATGTGTGAGAGGTGGGGACTCACATTACACCAGCCCCCGATATGAGAGAGGTGGGGACTCACATTACACCCGACCCCGATGTGTTTTCTTAAAGCTTCCAGTGATAGCAGATTCCAGCACTTAATGAAGAGCTTTTGATATTTGAAAATTTTAGGCAACAAGAAAAATTCCCATATTCAGAGGGGAGGAGACTTAAGTTAAACATCTCTCACATTACACCAGCCCCCGATATGAGAGAGAGGGGGAAGGGGCGGAGACAGATCTGTGTGCTCTGCCTGTGCACAGACCAGTCTCTAGCTGCGCTGTTGCACCAGAAGCCAAGGAAGAAGAATATGCTGCTGAGATCACCAGAGTTAAGTACTGAGTTAATTTTTTGTTTAAGATGAGGGGCCCTGTGTTAGCTGCATTTTATTAGTGAGGGGAGGGTCCTGCACATTTTATTAATGAGGGGAGATTATTAGTTAGAGGAATCTGTAGCACATTTTATAAGTGAGTGGAGGCTGCTGCACATTTTATCGGTGAGGGGCAGCTGCTGCACATTTTTATAAGTGAGTAGAGGTTGCTGCACATTTTATTAGTGAGGGGAGGCTGCTGCACATTTTATTAGTGAGGGGAGACTGCTGCACATTTTATAAGTAATTGGAGACTGCTGTACATTTAATTAGTGAGGGGAGACTGCTGTACATTTAATTAGTGAGGGGAGGCTGCTGCCCATTTTATTAGCGAGGGGAGGCTGCTGCACATTTTATTAGTGATGGGAGGCTGCTGCACATTTTATTAGTGAGGGGAGGCTGCTGCACATTTTATTAGTGATGGGAGGCTGCTGCACATTTTATTAGTGATGGGAGGCTGCTGCACATTTTATTAGTGAGGGGAGGTTGCTGCACATTTTATTAGTGAGGGGAGGCTGCTGCACATTTTATAAGTAATTGGAGACTGCTGTACATTTAATTAGTGAGGGGAGGCTGCTGCTTATTTTATTAGTGAGGGGAGGCTGCTGCAGATTTTATTAGTGAGGGGAGGCTGCTGCAGATTTTATTAGTGAGGGGAGGCTGCTGCACATTTTATTAGTGAGGGGAGGTTGCTGCACATTTTATTAGTGAGTCATCAGGGAACCTGGTGCATCTTTAAAGGAAATCTAACATCAAATTCCATCCTGATAAACCCGGGACATTACCCATAGCTCCAGGCCCCGGGACTGTGGGATCTTCTTATATTTGTTATCCATGGTCTCCTTCCTTCTAACGTCAACTGTTAAAATTATGCTAATGAGCCAGAAGATCTCTGGGGAGCATTACCAGAGCCCCCCTATGCTGCACCTTCACAGACTATTACACTGTTTTGAAATGTGTATGCAATTTTTGTTCTTGCTATTTGTGAGTGTTTACCGAGCCTGATCGTGTGGTTATTTTACTGAAGTAAATACAATCTATTGAAGTATTTTAAACCAAGTGCTGGATCGTATCCTCTGATTATTTCTTCTCTTACACTGTCTCCCCCTACTCCTCCCTCTGCCTGATGTAACCTAACACAGTGAGAAGGGGAAAGTGCTCTTGCACAGTGTAACAGCCTGTAAAGCTGCAGCACGGAGGGGCTCTGGTGACATTAAAAAAAGTTGATTGTAGAAGGAAGAAGGTCATGGACAACAAATATAAGAAGATCCCACAGTCCCGGGGCCCGGATCTATGGGTGATGTCCCCGGTTTTGATGGTAAATTTAATTTAAGTTTTTAGATGGTGACTATAGACTTTACATCGCTGCCATCTACATAATCGACAGTGATTCCTCCTAAATATTCTCACTACCTATATCTTCTGTGCAGTTCTGAATAAGTAGGGGAGGAGGTGACTGCCAGACCCCACCGGTCCCGACTTATCTCCTCTGAGAGTAAATGGATAAAACAGGTGAAATTCCGCTGTCCGATCCTTCTCGCCCATCATCTGCCGATCCCTCTTATATCTCTACTGCTTTATATACTCAGGTTTATAACTATAGGACGGATATGAAGGGTTGGCCTAGGAAGCTTTTATTGTGACCAGTGATGAGTGGACCCATTAAAATTCTTGGCCGAACCCAAATTTTAAAACCCTTGGAATACATTTTTTAAAAAATCAGCGTCCAAAGTCTCCAGTGGCATCTCCATTCCTGCAGCACTAACATGTCGTCAGCATTTGGGGAGGATCTTCAGGATCGGTGCCGGCATCTACCGCAGTGGGGGGGCGGGACCCGAACCCAGTTCAGTACCAACCTGAGCTTTGTGGTTCAGTCTGCTCATCACTGATTTTGACTTTTTTGTTTGTACGGGCGGCGTCTGGTATTTTAACTCCGTCCCATGAACTTGAATGGGAAATATCACACAACCCTGTAAAGATTTAGTAAACCCAAGGACGGAACTCAATTGTTTATTCGGTTATTTTATCAAATGTTTTTAAAGATTTTGAGGCAAAGTCTCATCTTCTACGGCCACGAGCTCCAGATGATGACACATTATTCTCATTATTATAATTATCAAAGGAAGCAAATACAACTTCACTGCTTGAAGTTGAAGGAATTCTGGGAAACCCCATAGGGGCAGGGGCAGGGGTAAAATAAATTTACCCTGCTCTGACTCCTAGTACAAAGTTGTGGTGGTTTTCCAGTTTTCGGCACAGGTGACCCAAAAGTCTCAGGCGCTACTGGGGCCGTGACACTGGAGCTGGAGCCACAGCAGGGGTAAGACACTTTTAGGGGTTACAGTGGCCCCCAAAGCAGTTTTCCAAGATCCCTTTAGAGGGTCATCTTACTCTGCCAGCATTTAAACAGTTAAACTGTTTACAGCTGAACATGGGGGCTACCGGTGGGGGGGTGCACGTTTAGTTCTGGACCAGATTTTTGAAATTCATGTTTGTCTGAACTGAGGAAGTAGAATATATTATAATTTTACCAGGAACGGAGGAAAAGGGGCAACAGTGCAGACAGTTTTTGGGGGAGGGGGATCCAGGGTGGTAAGTGGAACAGTGCGGAAGCTGCTGATTGGAGGAGTGGTGGGGGCTCCTGGCCAATGCACTTCTACTCTTTACACCTCCCATTGCCAACTCAGGATTGGCCACTGATGAAGATGTGGTGCAAGTGCCTGGGGGCCTCACTCCAACACACTTACAACTGCCTGTCCAACCTCATCCTCCTCCTGTAGCCTGGGACTATAAGATCCCCGGTCAGGCATTGAGCCTTAGGGGTTGGGGAGCAATGCTCTAGGGTATATTAACGCTCCTTCACCACCAGATCCCCACCGCTCCTGTCCATGTGTATGTCAGTCTATTGCATCTCAACCCAATGCTAGGGAACTAAGCTAAGCTGCAATACCAGACACCACCTAAGTACTAGGGTGGCGCTGTTTCTGGGGGGACACAGCAGATCAGTCTTCCCTCATTTATTTCCTTACCGGTTAATATGTACAATGAGTACATTATCCCATGTAAGACACATGTAAACCGCGAGGGTAGTGTGTTGCTTAGGCTAAGGCCGGGCTGTTTGCTAAATTAAGCCATTGTGACTCAAAATCCTCCTTTAATAAGGTTCACACTGTCTACAACTTCATCATTTTCTGCTGAATGATAATTACGTTATTCAATCATGTTCGGGGTTTTAGTGAGAGCGAGCATTGATTGATTAACTTCAATTACCATGCGCACATTTGCATAGATAAAAACTGCTTTTCAATTTGTGAGTGGCGCAGCGGTGGAAACCCCGGGCCTGGTATTTGCATTTCAATGTGAAGAGTAAAGAATAAAGGTGGGAGCGAGGTCTGATCAGTGCTAAGCCCTTTCTGCTTGGGCGCTTAAGCATTTTTCCATAAACACTCTTGTTATGATGATGTTGGCTGCTCGAGCCGCTCCGAGGTAACTGATGGAAGCTCCGCTTTCTGGCCGCGCATGACAAATTAACTCCGTGTCTTCTACTGAAGCTTCTCCAAGCAATGAAGATTTTTTTTTTAAACGTGGTAGACCCCATTAGCATGAGGAAATCCTGGAGCGGGGTCTAGTGCTCTGAAACTGGGACCTGGATCTACCCTAGTCAAGTCCCTTGGATCATATGCAAAATTTTGGGCATTATTGAGGGGCCCCAAACCACAAAGTTAGTGTCTGTATCGAACTTTACCGATTCGGGTCAGCCAGACCCTGAAATTCATTAGAAGATGGGGTTCAACTCAACCACCTCCACCGGCAACATGGCGGAAGTGCATGGGCAGCTACAGTGAATTAAAGGAATCTACCGTGTGATGTGATGCAGTATGAAGCAAACACACCCTGAGGCTGCTGCAGCTACACTAATGCAGGATCAGATCTTGGTTAATCCCTGAGTTGAGAGGTTTTGCTGATAACACAGATATAACATTATGATAATGAGGCTCTGTCCCTTCTGTGGTTGGTTCAGCGCTTCTCCTAGCATGTGAGTTATTCTCTGCAGGAGAGGATGATGTAATCCTTGGGTTGTCCCTGAAGGCAGAATAATCAATTGCTGCACCATCCCCCAGCTGCTGTGTATGAGTGATCCAGCTCAGGTTGATTAGTCGTGTCTTGACTAACGCATGACTAAGCTCCATGTATAATGATAAACTCCATGTGTAAAGTGTTTATGTAGGCAGACAGCCTGACCCAGCTTTCCCAAGATCCTGAATGTTACAATAGTTTTTTCAGCAAAACAATGTAGCTACAGCGTTTTCAAGGTATGTTTGCTTCATAATGCATCAAATCACATGGCAGGTTTCCTTTAAACGCAGCCATCAACTTTTCCAGCAGTATTAATACAGTTAGCACCCATAATCATGCCAGCGCTGAGCACTATGGGTGGTGGAAGTTTGGGTTTTTAGAATTAGGGTTCAGACAAACTTTTCATGGGTCCGCTCATCACTAGTTCTGGATTATACCTTCAATATCTGAAATGACGCCCCATCAACCAAAGGCCAGATGTACCTCCTGTTTCTACACTCCCTATAGATCCCAGGGACATATGGACATCACAGGTGAAGGTTTACTGCGTCCAATTCTTTCCTATGAGATGGCTCAGAGCTCATGTCAACAATATGAGCAATGACGCCTCCATCTACCATAGTGCTGGGTCCCCAAAGGCACCGAGGGAAGGTGGAACTCTTATCACATGGACCCATTTGGCATTTGGAGATTATAGAGCCAAGTCTTCTTCTCTGGACTTTTCTTTTTGGACAATGAGCTTGAACTTGGAATCACTTGTCACAGCCGTAACTTCAGGTCTCCGGGCCCCATTAAAAATGTTGCTATGGAGTTCCCATCCACCATGTACCAGAATTTTTGGGTTCCTTTAGGAAACAGGGTCAGACGTGACGTCTTTCTGAATGTAATAATGTGACAAGAATGTAATAATATGTTTCCAGAGTTGGGGAAATTCCTGGTTATACACTGAACTTCCAGCATTTAAAGAAGCCAGAACCTGTAAAGAACACCGACCCATAGAGGTAGATCTGGTGTTAGGGTCCTATCAGCCTACTAATCCTAATCTATACTTACCTAATCCTATAATGCTTCCTAAACTAAGCTAAACTTTATCTCCTAATATGCAAACTTTCCGGAGAAGCTACTGGGGCAAAGCCCTCTCCGCGCCCCGGTAGGACATAGAAGGTAGATTCCTGATGGAAGATTTTCTGTAAATTCTAGAAATTCTAAAAGTGGAAACGGATTTAATGATCTTATAACACATAAGCAAATAACAATTAGAAAGGCAACGGTCTACGGGAAGGAAAGTCCCAGAATCGAGGATTCTTTACTGTACAAGCAATGAGGCTCATGGACCTTTAATGAAGGACCTGAATGTAGAAATATTACATGTTGTGGTAAGTAGATGACTTGGAATGTCGCCTGAATCCAGAATTTTCTATTGGATTATGTCATATTTGGAGCAGGGAAGGAATTATTTCTCCACTGATGTGGGGCTATGGGCATCAGCTTTATGTGTGTGTCATTTTTTGACCGCATCCACCCAGTAACAAAGTATCTACAATATTTAATACAATTCGCTCTCGCTCGAGAGGACACAGGGAGCTCCAGAAAACGTCCCTCCTAAATAAGTAAAGAAGTAAGATAGAAAATTTGCATCATTTTAGCTTTCCAGTGTCCCAGTGTCTTTTCAGTGTCTGTAGACCTGTAGGGGCCAGCAGGAGGTCCCCCAAAGATAATTCGGTCCTGTCCCTATAGTCCCAAGTAGCGAAGTAAGTATCAAAATATGACTGACAGCAGCATCTTTTAAGTTGCTTGGAACTGCAGGAAGATTCTTCGAGTCCTGTCTGGTGCGCTGGGGCGATGGCCTGGGTGCCCACAGAAAGGGCTCTGAGTGCCACATCTGGCACACGTGCCATAGGTTCCACCACTGTCCTATGGGGACAGTAAGCAATGACTGGAGAACGCTCCCCATGTATCTCTACACAAAGACCAATACTAAACACTGGACTATCAGACATTCCGAAATCCAAGGGTCACGCTCTACCAAGACACTGATCATCCTCAGCCGGTTACATATTATAATGGATAAGCACATTAGAAAATTTCAACTGAAAGCATCTCTTGACCATCTGATGTGTCCTCGGGAAAGGCAGTTGATTTTGAAGGCATCTCCAGACCATCTAATGTGTCCTCTCATTGGCTGACTCTTCTCCAAATGCAAACAGTGGACATTGGCAGAGCTAAAGTATCTGATGAGTATGACCAGTGTCTTAGAACTAACAACTTCCAGAACTTTCAGAGCTTCTACTTCTTTTCCACTGAGGAAGAACTTTCCGTTACTGGAATTAGAACTTCCGGACCATTGGATGTAGGATTAAACATTCAATGCATCATTTTATGTAGGCAATACTTGGCTTGCATCGTATTTAGCTGTATTTGACCTTTGACCTGCCTCCGTCTTCCGAGATCCATTTCCATTATTCTGCAGAAATGCATAAAACAAGATAAAGAATAGAATAATATTGTATGTAAATAATCCTGACCTTAGAAGAGCCATTGTTAGAAGCTAATAAATATGCATATTAGAAGAATGAAGCCCTGGATTACTCCTGAAATCTAAACACTTCCTCCTGAGCAGTAAGAAGAGTAAATTGATGTCACCTCTGCTCCTCCGTATCGCAGCGTCTATTATTCTGCAGGAAGACAATGGCGGAATGTATGTTGGCCCATATTATAATGTATCTTCTCCAATGTAATTACTTCTTAAAGGGGAAGGATTACAATGTAAATAACCAAGTGGAAAACACTCTTACTAGCAGGGATGAATCTGAACTCTGCCGCCTGAGGCGAGCTATAGTGCAGCGCCCTCTCCAGACCACCCAGAAGTGCTACATCCGGGTATTTTTTATAGTTAATGGGTTCTCTGTGTCGTGTCTCACATCCGTGTTGACAACGGATGTAAAGAGACACCATTAATCATTCCTGCTTTATAGCAGGTGACTGGTCCCCTGATGCCGCCCCCCATCTGGCTGAGGTGGTGCTGCCTGAGGCAAGAGGCTCAACTCGCCTCATGGATGGTGTATCCTTGTTTATTACAGACAAGTGAATCATCAAAGATAAAATCATCAAAGATCATCCGTAAAAGATTTGCCAAATGTTTTCAAAAGATTCAACTCAGGTGATCAAACCGATGTGACTCTGATTGTCTTGTATGTAACGAGTAAGAAACATATCCTACTACTTACCTCCCTGTACAGAAACCCCAGTTACACCTGTTGGATACGGATGGTGGCAGATTTGACAGAGATTCTGATGACACAATCTAGGACTGGTGATGAGATATGGACTGTAGTCACATTCCCTGCGCTAGGATTGTACAGGAGGTTGGACGCCTTCCCCGTCATTTGTGATGCTGTGATTTTCTGCCTTCTCGATGGACGACTGTCTGCTCAGGAGACCATGATCACAATACGAGGTGGTAGTCCATTGGGCATCGACTCCTGACATCATAGATGACGGTGATGCTGGGACTCTGGTTCCTTGTATAATATTTGGTCCAGGAAACACTTATTCCCCATATTTTACAGATTCAACATGGCCGCCTGCACACAAACTTAAAGGGACCAGCATTCTATGAGCTTACAGTCTATGAGGATGAGGGGAGGACACAAGAGCTTACAGTCTATGAGGATGAGGGGGACACAAGAGCTTACAGTCTATGAGGATGAAGGGGTGACACAAGAGCTTACAGTCTATGAGGATGAGGGGAGGACACAAGAGCTTACAGTCTATGAGGATGAGGGGGTGACACAAGAGCTTACAGTCTATGAGGATGAGGGGAGGACACAAGAGCTTACAGTCTATGAGGATGAGGGAGGTGACACAGGAGCTTACAGTCTATGAGGATGAGGGGAGGACACAAGAGCTTACAGTCTATGAGGATGAGGGGAGGACACAAGAGCTTACAGTCTATGAGGATGAGGGGTGACACAAGAGCTTACAGTCTATGAGGATGAGGGGGTGACACAAGAGCTTACAGTCTATGAGGATGAGGGGGTGACACAAGAGCTTACAGTCTATGAGGATGAGGACACAAGAGCTTACAGTCTATGAGGATGAGGAGGACACAAGAGCTTACAGTCTATGAGGATGAGGAGGACACAAGAGCTTACAGTCTATGAGGATGAGGGGAGGACACAAGAGCTTACAGTCTATGAGGATGAGGGGGGACACAAGAGCTTACAGTCTATGAGGATGAGGGGGGACACAAGAGCTTACAGTCTATGAGGATGAAGGGGACACAAGAGCTTACAGTCTATGAGGATGAGGAGGGACACAAGAGCTTACAGTCTATGAGGATGAGGAGGGGGGCACAAGAGCTTACAGTCTATGAGGATGAGGGGTGACACAATAGCTAACAGTCTATGAGGATGAGGGGAGGACAAAAGAGCTTACAGACTATGAGGATGAGGGGGACACAAGAGCTTACAGTCTATGAGGATGAGGGGGTGACACAAGAACTTACAGTCTATGAGGATGAGGGGTGACACAAGAGCTTACAGTCTATGAGGATGAGGGGGTGACACAAGAACTTACAGTCTATGAGGATGAGGGGGACACAAGAGCTTACAGTCTATGGGGATGAGGGGGTGACACAAGAGCTTACAGTCTATGAGGATGAGGGGAGGACACAAGAGCTTACAGACTATGAGGATGAGGGGGACACAAGAGCTTACAGTCTATGAGGATGAGGGGGTGACACAAGAACTTACAGTCTATGAGGATGAGGGGTGACACAAGAGCTTACAGTCTATAAGGATGAGGGGGGGACACAAGAGCTTACAGTCTATGAGGATGAGGGGGTGACACAAGAACTTACAGTCTATGAGGATGAGGGGGACACAAGAGCTTACAGTCTATGAGGATGAGGGGGACACAAGAGCTTACAGTCTATGAGGATGAGGGAGGTGACACAAGAGCTTACAGTCTATGAGGATGAGGAGAACACAAGAGCTTACAGTCTATGAGGATGAGGGGAGGACACAAGAGCTTACAGTCTATGAGGATGAGGGGGGACACAAGAGCTTACAGTCTATGAGGATGAGGGGGGACACAAGAGCTTACAGTCCATGAGGATGAAGGGGACACAAGAGCTTACAGTCTATGAGGATGAGGAGGGACACAAGAGCTTACAGTCTATGAGGATGAGGAGGGGGGCACAAGAGCTTACAGTCTATGAGGATGAGGGGGTGACACAAGAGCTTACAGTCTATGAGGATGAGGGGGTGACACAAGAGCTTACAGTCTATGAGGATGAGGGGTGACACAAGAGCTAACAGTCTATGAGGATGAGGGGAGGACAAAAGAGCTTACAGACTATGAGAATGAGGGGGACACAAGAGCTTACAGTCTATGAGGATGAGGGGGTGACACAAGAACTTACAGTCTATGAGGATGAGGGGTGACACAAGAGCTTACAGTCTATGAGGATGAGGGGGTGACACAAGAACTTACAGTCTATGAGGATGAGGGGGACACAAGAGCTTACAGTCTATGGGGATGAGGGGGTGACACAAGAGCTTACAGTCTATGAGGATGAGGGGAGGACACAAGAGCTTACAGACTATGAGGATGAGGGGGACACAAGAGCTTACAGTCTATGAGGATGAGGGGGTGACACAAGAACTTACAGTCTATGAGGATGAGGGGTGACACAAGAGCTTACAGTCTATAAGGATGAGGGGGGGACACAAGAGCTTACAGTCTATGAGGATGAGGGGGTGACACAAGAACTTACAGTCTATGAGGATGAGGGGGACACAAGAGCTTACAGTCTATGAGGATGAGGGGGACACAAGAGCTTACAGTCTATGAGGATGAGGGAGGTGACACAAGAGCTTACAGTCTATGAGGATGAGGGGTGACACAAGAGCTTACAGTCTATGAGGATGAGGGGGTGACACAAGAACTTACAGTCTATGAGGATGAGGGGGACACAAGAGCTTACAGTCTATGGGGATGAGGGGTTGACACAAGAGCTTACAGTCTATGAGGATGAGGGGAGGACACAAGAGCTTACAGACTATGAGGATGAGGGGGACACAAGAGCTTACAGTCTATGAGGATGAGGGGGTGACACAAGAACTTACAGTCTATGAGGATGAGCGGTGACACAAGAGCTTACAGTCTATAAGGATGAGGGGGGGACACAAGAGCTTACAGTCTATGAGGATGAGGGGGGGACACAAGAGCTTACAGTCTATGAGGATGAGGGGGACACAAGAGCTTACAGTCCATGAGGATGAGGGGGAGACACAAGAGCTTACAGTCTATGAGGATGAGGGGGGACACAAGAGCTTACAGTCTATGAGGATGAGGGGGTGACACAAGAGCTTACAGTCTATGAGGATGAGGGGTGACACAAGAGCTTACAGTCTATGAGGATGAGGGGGTGACACAAGAGCTTACAGTCTATGAGGATGAGGGGTGACACAAGAGCTTACAGTCTATGGGGATGAGGGGTTGACACAAGAGCTTACAGTCTATGAGGATGAGGGGAGGACACAAGAGCTTACAGACTATGAGGATGAGGGGGACACAAGAGCTTACAGTCTATGAGGATGAGGGGGTGACACAAGAACTTACAGTCTATGAGGATGAGCGGTGACACAAGAGCTTACAGTCTATAAGGATGAGGGGGGGACACAAGAGCTTACAGTCTATGAGGATGAGGGGGGGGACACAAGAGCTTACAGTCTATGAGGATGAGGGGGACACAAGAGCTTACAGTCTATGAGGATGAGGGGGAGACACAAGAGCTTACAGTCTATGAGGATGAGGGGGGACACAAGAGCTTACAGTCTATGAGGATGAGGGGGTGACACAAGAGCTTACAGTCTATGAGGATGAGGGAGGTGACACAGGAGCTTACAGTCTATGAGGACGAGGAGGGACACAAGAGCTTACAGTCTATCAGGATGAGGGGGGGCACAAGAGCTCAAAGTCTATGAGAATGAGGGGTGACACAAGAGCTTACAGTCTATGAAGATGAGGGGGGACACAAGAGCTCACAGTCTATGAGGATGAGGGGTGACACAAGAGCTTACAGTCTATGAGGATGAGGGAGGACACAAGAGCTTACAGTCTATGAGGATGAGGGGGGACACAAGAGCTCACAGTCTATGAGGATGAGGGGTGACACAAGAGCTTACAGTCTATGAGGATGAGGGGGTGACACAAGAGCTTACAGTCTATGAGGATGAGGGGGGACACAAGAGCTTACAGACTATGAGGATGAAGGAAGGACACAAGAGCTTACAGTCTATGAGGATGAGGGGGTGACACAAGAGCTTACAGTCTATGAGGATGAGGGGGTGACACAAGAGCTTACAGTCTATGAGGATGAGGAGGTGACATAAGAGCTTACAGTCTATGAGGATAAATGAAGGACACAAGAGCTTACAGTCTATGGGGATGAGGAGGTGACATAAGAGCTTACAGTCTATGAGGATAAGTGGAGGACACAAGAGCTTACAGTCTATGAGGACTATCTATCATCTATCTACCATGTATATATCTCATCCATCATTTTGATACTGCTCTATCTCTCTGCTCCTTCAATTTTTTCTAATTAACAATATTTACAATCTATACATTCATTGGAACTTTTTGGATTTGTTTTAATAAGAATCCGGGGTTTGTGTTCCACTATCAGTGATTGTAGAATACTAACAATGTTCTGGTGTTTCTGCCTCGGTGCTGTATAATTATTCACGGTTCTCTGCTGTTATAATTGACATAAAATATAAAACAGGTCAAGGAGCGACTATTAAACCTATTTTTCATTGGGTCTGGTGACATTTCACAACAATAACACCCAGTGCATATAATCAGGGCTTCCACCAAATGGTAAAATGGGTTTGTAATTTAGACAATGTTTCTATTTTCAGAGCCGTCAGACTTAAGATACTTTGTGCTGATTTTAGAATTAGTTTCTTTCTTTCTTTCTTTCTTTCTTTCTTTCTTTCTTTCTTCATGTTGTGTCTCTCATTGTAAAGTCAGAAAGTGATTGAGTGTTATTGTTATTTATGTTTTATTATTGATCACATATTTATATGGAAACATATGGGACTTCTTACAATTCCAATGTGTTCCGCCTTTTGGTATTTCTAAATAACATTTTAAAAATCTCTATATATTTATTTTTTGTAATTTTCAGATCTTACAGCCCCACCAGCACTGAGCAAACCCAAACCGCAGAGTCCAGTCTTTAGCCCATCAACCGTTTTTAGTCACTACAGGTGTAATAAGTTAATAATTGCCCTTTTCAGGGCAGGTAGTTAGGTAGGTAGATATATATATAGAGAAATAATAATTGCCCTTTTCAGGGCAGGTAGTTAGGGAGGTAGATATAGAGAGAGAAGGCTGTGAGGGACAACTAGACATTTAAAATAATTGCCCTTTTCAGGGAAGTGGGAAGAGCTGCATCTGTATACTCATAGGGTCCTATAGCACAGTGACAGTAATTGCATCTGTATACTCATAGGGTCCTATAGCACAGTGACAGTTATTGCATCTGTATACTCATAGGGTCCTATACCACAGTGACAGTAATTGCATCTGTATACTCATAGGGTCCTATAGCACAGTGACAGTAATTGCATCTGTATACTCATAGGGTCCTATAGCACAGTGACAGTTATTGCATCTGTATACTCATAGGGTCCTATAGCACAGTGACAGTAATTGCATCTGTATACTCATAGGGTCCTATAGCACAGTGACAGTAATTGCATCTGTATACTCATAGGGTCCTATAGCACAGTGACAGTAATTGCATCTGTATACTCATAGGGTCCTATAGCACAGTAACAGTAATTGCATCTGTATACTCATAGGGTCCTATAGCACAGTGACAGTAATTGCATCTGTATACTCATAGGGTCCTATAGCACAGTGACAGTTATTGCATCTGTATACTCATAGGGTCCTATAGCACAGTGACAGTTATTGCATCTGTATACTCATAGGGTCCTATAGCACAGTGACAGTAATTGCATCTGTATACGCATAGGGTCCTATAGCACAGTGACAGTAATTGCATCTGTATACTCATAGGGTCCTATAGCACAGTGACAGTAATTGCATCTGTATACTCATAGGGTCCTATAGCACAGTGACAGTAATTGCATCTGTATACTCATAGGGTCCTATAGCACAGTGACAGTAATTGCATCTGTATACTCATAGGGTCCTATAGCACAGTGACAGTAATTGCATCTGTATACTCATAGGGTCCTATAGCACAGTGACAGTAATTGCATCTGTATACTCATAGGGTCCTATAGCACAGTGACAGTAATTGCATCTGTATACTCATAGGGTCCTATAGCACGGTTAGAATAACTTCATCTGGGTAGACATAACGTCTTATAGGGCAGTGACATAAACAGCATTTTATTTGGTTTTAATTTATTTTATACATTTCATATATTTTTTATTTATTTATTTATTTATTTATTTTTGTGATATTAAAGTAAATCCCCCACATAGATGCAGTATATTACACTGAGCACACCTACACTGTAGTGCGCCCCCCCTGAAGTGGGATTCATTGTTCCTTTATAAAAATCATCTTTTACAATTATTCAAATGTGCCTCAGGGGCACTTGTATGCTAATTACCCCTCTCTTTGGCATTACTGTCCTTCCCCTCCCCCGCCAGGGAGACAGTCATGTCATAACTAACAGATGACAGAGCCAGAAGGTTCTGTGATGTAGACAGGAGCCCCTGAGGCTCTTTTGCATAGCTTCAAAAGACAATTTTCTGAAAAACTAGGCCAAAACTGTTATTAACCCCATGTTGCTGCCCTCCTCCCCTTACTACCGGCAATTTGCAGCCTTTTTTGGGTCACAAGTTCGGGTCCCTGTTGATTTCAATGAGGTCCGGGTTCGAGTTTTGGTCAAATGTAGGAACTTTAACCGAATTTTTTTCAAAGTGGACCCAAACCATAGAAGCAGAACTTCAATGAGTTTCCTCAACACTATAACCTACAAAATAGAATTCATATTTTGATATTTAGATCCATGTTTCTTACATTATTTCAGCATCTTCCTTCAGAACAGTTGACACAATGATAAAACTTTGGTATTTTGTCACCACAACAAATTTCCTTCTCAGTCTAACATTTGAAGTGAAGTCAGTTCTAGCGATAAAATCTACGATATGTTAGGGGTGAAATCCCTTTAAGTGTCCATTGTCCATTCAATATTAGTGTATTTTATGTGAAGAATGTGTCAGGACGAGGCTGAGAGCTTGTATTCCATGACTATAAAATGTATCATCAGGGAAGTGTTCAGAAAGGTAATTACCTTCATCTACCTGCATGCCTGGTCACAGGACACATTACATGGGCACCTAGAGTCAGACTTGAACACGCAGTCAACCCGAACAGAATTAGCGCAGTCACAAAGGGCTCCGGCTCATAATTAGTTCTCGGGAACAGGAACGTTTTATGGATCTGAAAGTCAATTGCAGTATCTGGAGCTCGCGGGGTAAATGGCGAAAAGTCGTCCGAAATATTTACTGGTCAATAATAGAAGACACTTCAGCAATAAAATGTTTTCTGTTTCAGTCCATTTTTCTTAAATAAATGTTATTTTTGGTTGTTGTTTATGAAGTATATTATAAGCTGGACATCCATTGAGTGTATAGTAGTAATGGGCGATGGGGCTCCAAACAGCAGCAGCCGAGATTGGAGAAAATTCCAGAACATGAAAAAAAGAAGTAAATGTGCCCCCTCTATCGCTCTATGGGGACTTACCCTCTCCAACCCTGCTGGCTGCTCGCTACCTGACACATGTACACAAACAGCTATATCATTGCTGCTCATTCCTTAGATGCCATGTCAAAAGTGATTGTGGCATCCGAGGGGTTGTGCTATTGCTCCTATCACAAGGGGGAACAATGCAATCATATATGAAACCAGCTACATATACTGTAGCTACACTAATAAAGCTATGAGTAATAGGGACTCTGTGCTAAGGGACAGTGAACCCTAGAACTCAAACACCCCAACAGCCTGACTGCTTTCCACTGCATATCCTAGGCAAAACAGGACAACCATGAAGACAGTCCCTCCCTACACCAAAGTGTGGACGTGTAACAAGACAAACAAATAACACAAAGGAGAGGTTATAAAGTATACACAGAAGAATAGTTAACTTGGGTTGGCTGCTCGGCCAATCACTGGGTGGGGCATGAAAATGCCTTAGTCATTGATTGGTGGATCAGCCTTCCCTACTGCAACCCTTAGCAATGAGACTCCTTTGCCCTATTCTATAGTAGTTGTAAACCCCCTTTACCTCCTGTCTACATATCTGATAGTTGTGAGTCGGACCTCTGGAGACCCCTTGGGATTGGCCCTACAGAGCTCTGTCCTGTGGTCTATTAACTGCTATGGGACTTTCAGGCAGTTCCGACCAACAATCCGTAGACTATTTTGTCACTTTCAGGAAAGTATATAAGAGTGACGATCCCAGAAGTCCCAGTGTGTATGGGGAAGTTGAGAGGGACTTGTTGGTCCCTGTTCTATCGATCGTTGGTGGGCGTGAAGGTCGGACCCTAAACATTCAGACATTTATCCCTGATCCTGTGAGTGGGAAATAAATGTATTTAATGATAGAACCACTTTAAACATCTCCTAGGAGAGGAAAATAAAAAGTTATCATTGATTTAACACTACGAGACAAAAATAAAAGAAATTCCTGTGGTTTATTCACTTTCAGGTCACTTAGTCTTGGACTACATTTAAGTGGTCATTGCGTGGTCTCACGCCCCTTTCCCCCGATAACCGCCATATTTTCCATGAATTCTGATGTTTGAGTGCAGTTATCAAAAGCCGAGCTCCTTTCATCCTGTGGCCGCCACGCTGCTTCCTGCACGTGGTCCTCTTTATTTACAGAGTCATCTTTAGAAATCCAGCGCCGGCCGAGTTACCGGGAGAACCATTGTGTTCTCTGCTCTTTATCTCCTACTGAATTATATAAAAAGCGATTACATTCACGGGAAAAGCTTTACCAACTTTATAAATAATAGACCGGCCGTGGCGGCTGCAGGGTTTTCTATACGCTTGTAGTGTTTAATACATATAGGGGGCTCTTGCTTCACAATAAATCCCTTAACGTTACAAAGGATGGAAAAACACAAGGATTTCGGAGATAATTCAAGCTGCGTCTTCTAGGATTGTCTATTGTGCAGGACTAATATGACATTAGTAGACTTTGTACTTTCTCTTCAGTATAGAACATTCCTGTGCACTTTATGTCTTCTTAATGGGATTGTCTCTTGTATACAATGGGCTCTTGGGGCTCAGAAAATAATAGAGAAGTCATACTTACCTCTCTCTGGTGCCACCGGTCACCGCCAGCTTCTGGGGGTATAGCATTACGCTACTGACATGACGTCACCGCTGAGGCTCTGTATCCCAACAGAAAGCATCCAGTGACACAGAGAGGTAAGTATCACTTCATAAATAGCTTTACAAACCCCCATAGTATAAGAATTAGTAAAACAGGACCACCCCTTTAAGGTCTACCTCTGGTCAAAGTTCAATAAAGCTAGTAGGGACCAATAGCGAGGTTTATAAATCCTCCATGCCGGTCCCAAAATTCTATTTCTCAATGAAATTATAATTTGTCATTAAAGGATTGACGGGGAAGAGACACTTAAGGCTCTTGGGCCCAGGTGCAAGTGCAGCCTCTGCTCTCCCTCAGGCTTTGCTCTTGAAAGGCTCTCTGGGTTTCTGTGAAATTTTGTTGGAGGTTCTCAAGAACACACAAGGAACAAGACAATGGGGCAGATTTACTTACCCGGCCCATTCGCGATCCGGCGGCGCGTTCTCTGCGCTGGATTCGGGTCCGGCCGGGATTCACTAAGGCAGTTCCTCCGCCGTCCACCAGGTGGCACTGCTGCGCTGAAAAGCATCGGAGCGCGCTGGAGTTCACCGGCTCGGGCTGAGTGAAGGTAAGTGCAAGCTTAAAATTTTTGTTTTAAATGCGGCAGCTTTCCCGAATCCGTTGGGTTTTCGTTCGGCCACGCCCCCCGATTTCCGTGGCGTGCATGCCAGCGCCACAATCTGATCGCGTGCGCCAAAATCCCGGGGCAATTCAGGGAGAATCGGCGCAAGTCGGAAATATTCGGGTAACACGTCGGGAAAACGCAAATCGGGCCCTTAGTAAATGAACCCCAATAACTGTAGAAAAAATTCCTGTATACCACATAGAACAGTGATGGCGATCATCCTGCAGTCCCAGGCTACTCCAGAAATGCTGCTCTCAGGGCTATTTTAAAGTAACACATTCTTGATTGCTTGGGGCTGCAGGAAGAGGAAGAACATGTGGAAAGGGGTGGATTATCTTAGGAGCCCCATTTTCTTCCTGTACAGGGGGACCATAGCCAGAAGCTACAACTATAGTCCAAATTTGCCCTTCTTTCAACTGTTTTATTGTCCTGAAGAGGCCGACATGACTGAAAGTTATGGTAGAACAGGTAGCAATAAATTACTACTATTACTTTGCAATAAATAGGTGGGGTTTTGTTGTAGTTTGGGCACCCAGTTTCTAAAAGGTTCACCATCAGTGACACAGAATATAGTGGAAAGCAATAAATATTAGAGATGAGCAGAACCGTCGTTTGCTTTTGGGTTCGGCCACATGACCTGGACAACTACCCAGGTGTCCCCCTGGCCAATCATGGTCATGCTAGTAGCTAGGGGTGTCAATACAGCCACCAATCCGGCAATATGTCCAGGTGGCGTAACAGAACTCAAACCCAAACAGAACTACTTATCTCTAATAATAATAGAATGGTCTACCTCTCCCATAGATGTGTGTCAGGAATTATAGACCTTCAGGTATGGTTTCCCCATGTTAATATGACTGAGAATGGCTGTGCTAAGGAGTTCACATTAACATGATATTCCATAGTCCTAATGAGTAATATTATGCAGATTAGTCATTTCCAATAGTTTCAAGCACAATGGTGATGGATCCTGATGTATCGTAACCAAGTGAAGTTGTGAAAAGACCAAGACCCCTGGAGACTAAGTCAAGAGCCGGATCAAGTCAATTGTTTGTATTGCAGTAATTACCTCACATCAACCGGCCTAAATTTCTCCATCCTCCTCATCCGTAAAAGACGCAGTGACATTGAGATTCCACTAAGATCAAATATCACTAGGCCACGCTCTCCCCCAAAGAAAGACTTTTCACAATCCATTATACATTATCTGCAGACATGTAAATGGCCGCACATTACAAGTCCTGCTTATTGTTAAGATCCTGACTTTAGTCACTTGGGTCTCGGAGCCGTTTTAGTGCCATAAGCCAATCGCCTTCACGCGGCTCGGTAAAATTGAAGTAAAAATTCATGTCTTCCACTGCTTCTCGAGAAGTCGTAGAATGTCTGTAGGCTGTAACAATCCCAGGGAATCCAACTTTCATTGCAAATCATTTGTTTTGACGTTAATCATCTGAGCGCATGGCTCCGAGCCTCGTGTGATGTAGTGTAATTTGATTTGTAGAGTGTGAGAATTTTAGAACAGTCATTTGCGAATAAATTACTTAGCAGTTTTCTGCTCTGAAGAAACTTATTTGTGGCATAATTTAATTTGTTTCCATAAATAAGTGAGTGACCTTCACATATTATTCTCCGGTGAATTATGGGACACTCAATGACTAGTGGAGATCCGTCTTCTTTTACCACCATCTCTTAATCTGCTTGATTTCTAATCTGTGGATTTTTGGGATATTTCGAGGGTCTATCCCGGGCGGTGTAAAATCATAACAGCAACAATGTGACAACACGGATACGAGGCTTAAATAATGTCCTTCATATCTAAAGATCACATGTCACGGTGAATCTAGGTTTCCTTGAGTCGCTAGTTTTATAAACTTAAACTGTATAGCATGCATTTTCCTTACTTTTTGCATCTTTTAGTGTTTCCTTTTTGCTGGCATTTTCTATATTATGCCTTTAGCACAACTTTAGTGCAAATGAAAGACAAGATACAGCTTTGGGAAACATCATGACCAAGTGAAATGGAAAAGGTAAGACATGACAATGTACAGTACAACAAGACATGGAGACTTCATCTGAACATTATTAGTGCCCTCTTATATCCGCCCTTTATAATACCAGTAACTCCCCACACCCTCTTTTGAAAAAAATGGTGGGGCGCAGTAGTGGATTATAATATAGATGCTTTGGGACGTAGCCTAGGACTCAAGCCTTTTAGGGGCCATGGCCACCCAAACCACCAACCAAATTTTATACTGAGAAGGACCTTCAGTCATTAAAACCTTGTACATGTGTTGATGCTCCCAGTACACATGTACACAAGAGCCCTTTCAGGACCTTTGAAGGTCCTCCAATGCTCTTGAAACCGTTGATTGAAGGGACACATCCTCTATTCCCCAAGAAGAATGATTCTAGACTTGTAGGGGCTATAATATTCATACAGACCAGAGTCCATGGAGATCTTTATCCAGGCTTGGTGGCGCATGTTTGGCTCTTGGTTTCTGGGCGCATGCATATTGCTTCAGAGACTAAAGGTCAAAAAGCAAGAGTGCTGATGTCATGGCAAAGGCAGGGGTAGAATAAAGGATGAAAGATAGGGAATCCTTCAACATGTTTGGGGGGACTGTATGCCAAAGTTATGCTCAGGGGGACACGTCAATGCCTTTAATTAGCCAAAAACCTAATTTACAGAATGTTTGTGAATTGATTTTCTTAAGTACATGCACCATTCATCCAACCCCCTGTCCCCTTCTTCAAAGCAACTGGATCAAGAAGCAACTGGATCACGAGGTGTTTACCTCCTGGTGTTGTCCCAGTATATATGGTGAGACAAGAGATTCTGACACACAATACCAGTGATTCAGACAGAGAATGGTCAGGAACAAGCCGAGGTCTTGGCAGGAAAGATTTCTAGCAGAATGCAGGTAAAAGGCAAAGGTCAATGTGGGCCACACAGATTCAGATCAAGCCTTTGTTGGGCAGAACACACAGATCAGATCACAACACAACAAAAGCTAAGGACTAGAGATGCTCAGGCACCTTCCTTTGGGGAAAGGTGCCTTTTAGGACTGAGGCTGCCGGGGATCTTTTCAATGAGGCCCACACTTGCTAGGACCTTTGAGGTAGTAGAGTAACATGGGTGGCCATAAACATAGTGGCCAGCCCGGGGAAAGGAGGAGCAAGGAAGGACCTGGGGATCAGTAGCCGAAGGCAAAAGTGACATAGGGGTGTGAGCAGGTCACTGGCAGTACAACCGTACTGCATTAACGTCCCTGCCTTGAATCCTAGGGCAACATTTATTGGGAGATTTCCTATTTACATGGATGTCCTCCTGCATTTCACACCCATAGCATACTGGTGGGCGACAGGGACTGATATGTGAGATAACAAGTCTACACAGCACTGCCTGATATGCCTGGACTATATGTACAAACCAAAATAAATATTAAATATCTACCAAACACTGGACAAAACAAGGAGCACATGTTGGTCGTAAACTTTTTGCCACTCTTCCTTTTCCACACACCGGCTGGTGTAAAAATGGACCAAAACTCATAAATATTTACTGTATTTTCCCTTTATTTGGTTCTCAGTTTTAGGTGATTTCATACGACGTGAAATATTTTCATATTATCTCTATGATGGTAGACAGGATGAATGATGGGAAAATCAAAGCACTGGGTGTGAACATTGTGACACCCGGTGACAATGGACTGTCCATCAATCCTCCTCATCACGCACATCCACCACTTATCAATGGGAAACACTACAGAAGACGGGATTTTTTTTCTATCTGGCTCCAAAACTCTGCTAATTTCCCATTCTCATCACTGTCAAAGCCCAATAAAGCCCGGAGAAGATTGGGTTTGCGGAATGTGAATTACATCAAGATGGCCCCCTAGGGAAATCATATTAACGCACAATAGGCACCTGACTATCCTCATATTTGGAAAATAATACAACCTGGATATTCACATATTTTCATTTCGTCGTTTTTCGTATTTGGCCGTAATGGTTCGTGTTGATAAAATTTTAAATATTTTCTTTTTTTCTGGCCTATTTTTACTGCTTTTCTCGAAGGATGACGGGACATCAAGACCGATCATTTAGGCACCAGCTGTGATTCCATCTTCTTGATTCATTTTTTTCCTATCTGGCTAATAATCTATTCATAATCACTCAAAGTTTTAGCTCGGCGGCTCTAACGATCATTAATCATGGATATAATTCTATGACAGCGGGGTCATGTCCCACTAACAATGTACACCTTGTTTGCCTTAAAATGCTAATCACTTCTCTGAAAAATTAATGAGGGTCTAAAGATATTGATATTACATCTGTGTTATAATGAAGGAATGTTCAAACAAATTCTTCTTCAAAAAGATACCTTCTTGTTTAGGGCAATGGGATGAATATATCATTAATATGCAGCTAACAATCTGTACTGGATGTCACATCCTTATACGCAGGCGCCAAGAAAACTGGATAAATAGACAATATTATTAATGGGTCCCAGTGTCAGTCTAACATGGGTGTAATGCCCAAACCTGCAGTGGTCGTATTAAATGAGAATTCAGGCAGGATCGGGAGGATGAGAGCCAAACTGGAAGGAGTGGACTGGCTAACTATTAATCTGATATGTACAGGCACTTCCCATATATGAGACTTATCAACATGTCATATATGTGCAACATAACTTCATTCACATGGGCAACTTTTAGGGCCCTAAGTTGTAAGCCACTTGTGCCCTATCCTGTAGTCACCACATTTATATATGACCACCCCTTAAAGGTATAACTCAAAGCTCCATTTACTAACCTTATCAAGATTCAGTGTATGCCCTCTTCTCCTTCTCCTCCACCCATAACCCCTTTTAAATGTGCCCTATGGAATGTCCCCTCTGTGTGCAATAAACTAGAATCTGTTCATGACCTCGTTCTTTCTAAGTCCTTTGACCTGCGGCCATCACGGAAACATGGATCCAGCAGGATGACTCTGCCTCCCATGCTGCTTTGTCCTATGGCGGTTTACACTTTTCTCACTGCTCCTGTCCTGAGAATAGGCAGGATGAGGGGCAGGCATATTACTCTCTACAAGTTGGACCTTCAAAGTCATTCCTCCTGTTCCGTCTCTCACTTTCCCTTCTTTTGAGGTCCACACCCTCAGACTTTCCACCCATTCTCTCTTTGTGTGGATATAGTATACTATCCTCCTGGCTCCCCCTACCAGTTCTTTGACCACTTTGCCTCTTGGCTCTCTCACTTTCTATCCTGTGAGATTCCAAACATTAACATTAGAGACCTTAACATCCCAATTAACACCCCCATCTCTCCTCCTGCATCTCAGCTCCTATCACTAACTATCTCTCTAGGTATTTTACAACTCTCTGATACTTTCACTCATAAGGAGGGAAATATCCTTGACTTGGCCTCCCCCGACTTTATTGAACATCTAATTTTACAAATTTCTTCCTTTTCACTTTCTGACCATAGCCTTCTTTTATTTACTTTTAACAATCCTTCACCATCTCAGAATCTTTCCACCTGTCGTTCTTACCGGAACCCATAACCCATAATCACCAACTCACCTTGTAGTCTTCACTGCCCCCATCTCCTCCTCCTCCATTATAATCATGTGAGAAATGCCCTCGATGAGTTGGCGCCAGAATTTTTTTAACACAGACGCAACCAAGATGTAACCTTGGCACATGGACAAATCCTGTTTCCCTTGTCAGTGCTCCAGGATTGGCGAATGTCTGTGCAGAATGTCACACATATCTGCAGACTTTATACACCTCAAATTCATGGACAGAACCTATAACTCTGCCCTTCACCTCTCTCACCAGGTCTATTTCACTAATCTCATATCCTCTCTCTCTAACAACCCCAAAAAGCTCTTCGCTACTCTTCACTCATTACTAAGACTAAAGGTGCAGCCACCCACCACTCCACTTACATAGGGCACTTGCGGGGATCTCTGGGGCTCCCAGCTGTTAGACCCCTAGTGGTCAGACACTTATGCCGTATTATGGGGGTCTCTATTATGGACGGTCAGTTTCACCTGACAACAAAAGCCTTCGGGGAGATTATTTACTGTTTACATGTCCTGTATAATTATTGATGTAGTGTTCATTTAAAGGGGCTTTCCAGGCTAAAGTTGTTGATGATCTGAACCTATGAAAGGTCAACAATATCAGATTGGTGGTCCAACACCCGCACAGATCAGCTGTCCTCTGCATAGATTATAGAGAATATGAAATAAGGCAGACAGCTCCATTCTCTGTGCAGTGGCTGAACCCTGTCCCTGCAGTTTAGCCTCCATTGAAATGAATAGGAACTGATATGCAATAACCTGGTGACCCTTTGACCCTGTACGTGGTGCTCTCTGTTATCCTGCAGCTTTATTTACAAATTTCCATCCTAGATCCCGCCAATTACGGGGGCAGGCAAAGCTTTCTACACAGAGATTATAGAAAAGACCCAATTTCAAACAAGGTAAATCCACCATTTGAACTCCACAGCCGTCACCGGTAAACGCTATTGGAGAGGTAATTCTGGGCGGTGGATCAGTCTGCAGATATTTATCTTAGATTTGTAATGTAATCCATGGATATCTCCCCCCCCCCCCCTCCCCGGTAATGTTATCGTTATGCGCTGCTCATATTGTGATTCACTTCTGCTAAATTGTAATATAAAATCCAAACGTAGCCGTCTATTCCATGAAGATCGTTGTTTTTGTCCAGGAAGGATGATGCCTCACATTGGCCTCACCTTTTATAAGGTATTGAGTAGGTGGACTACAGGCAGTCCCCAACTTATGTATTAGATTAAGTTGAATTTGTACTGTCGGATATTTTATCACTGTAACCCCAGCCAAAAATTGTTTTGGTCTCTGTGACACTTGAATTTTAAAACCTTTTTGTTGTCTTAATAACCAGGATTAACAATAAATCTTATTTGCAGACACCGTTGATAACTCTTACAGCCGATCATTGTAGCCTAAGACTAAAGTACAGTAAATTACCAACATCCAGAGGTCTGTTTGTAAGTAGGGGTTGTCTGTAAGTCGGGTGTTCTTTAGTTGGGGACCGCCTGTACACCTTACTAATGACAGTACTACTACTCCTACAATGCTAATATAACAATATTGCAACAGTGTAACCGATACTGCTCTCACCTGTATGACATACTGTATGTAAACCTTTTAGGGGTGTTCCAGGACTATGGCCCAGATTTACTATGCAGTCTGCATCAGAAATCTGGCTTACTCTGCACATACATACACATGTACATGTATTTATGAAGTGTTTGTGTTAGTACTGAGTGTAATCCACAACACAATCCTGTGCATAGAAAGGGGCGTTCTGGGGCGTATTTGCACCGGCCGCCACATTTAGATTCTGTCTTCATGAATGTGTCACCCGACACACATTAGTAAATAATAGTACATCTGGCCCTTTATCTTTTATCACCTATCCTTAGGTCACCAATATAAGAATGGAGGAGGGCTAATGTCTGCATCCCTCACCCTCCCAAAATCTGGTTTGATTCAGTCCTGAATCTACATAGACTTGTGATGAGCTGCAACACCAGGCTCAGCTCGTATATGACATGTTATCACTTACTAGATATCCAGAAATCTTTGTGCTTGTCTGAATGCTGCAGTTTGTTCTTACAGTTAGTAAATAGGGGCAACAGGTGTCAGATACCCTCTATAATTCATGTATCCTATCAATATAATGATAAAAAAATACAAATCCTGAAATACACCTTCAAAGTGTATCAGCTGTCCAGGAGGCCAGAGATGACGTGGCTCCTAGAGAATCCTTAAGAAGATAAGAAATAAACTTATCTAGACACCAGGCATTGTGGAATTATCTTATAATATGTGGGCATTGTAGAAATTAATAATATATTAATATGTGTAAAGGTGAATGCATATGAAGTGTAATGCTGCTGTACATATCATTTATAGAGTGTACATAATAAATACATTTATACAGACACCGGGCAAAGTGGTATAATTGTATAATATGTGTGCATTGAACAAATGAGTGCAGAAGAATTTACTTTATAGTTATATGTGTAAAGGTGAATGCAAGTGTAGTGTAATGCTGCTATAAATATCATCCAGTGTTTATTGATATTTTCTGCACAGAAATTGAGTGTGGTGCCGTTGTAAATCCACTGCCTGTTAAAAATGCAGATTCACCACAGATTTTCAGCTTTGGAAACATATAGGATTATACTTTGCCTATTGAGAGACATGAAATCTGCTCCAAATCCAAACCAGAAAATGTAACATGCCACAGTTCATGTCACCTTTCATGCAGTATCACTCCCCAGAGTATAAAGGATTTCTTTCAAGTGACAGCTCAAAGTTAGTGCAGCACAAAGCAGATTCATCACACAAATCTAGGCAGCCAATCACCTGCATTTGTGTGTGCCGGATGCTTTAATGTTATATTGTATTTGGGCTTGTAAGACATGTTTGCCAGGGCTGCTAGTCGGGGTCTGAATGTTATTTGTTGAAGTAATCTTGGTTTGACCAATAAGAAAGTGTTATTTTATTTTTAATGTGACTTTACTTTTTCCCATCTAGTGAGGAAGATGAAGACGACTGATATGAAGACGACACATGAACAATCCCTTCCGGTCAGGTCTAAAATGGTCTAAAAGGCAAGTCCATATGCAGGACTATTATCTTCAGAAATCCATCCAAAAACACCTCACAGTTGAGTCTCTATAAGTAAGGATCCTCGTCTTCTTAAACACAGACCCTGGACCTGGACCAGAATTTTTAAAGGAAATGTACCATTGAAATCCCTCCTGGTCAATCAGGGACATTACTCATAGATCCAGGCACCGGGACTGCGGTATCTTCTTATATGTGTTATCCATGGCCTCCTTCCTTCTAAAATCAACTTTTTAAATTATGCTAATGAGTCTGAGGGGTAACTGGCTTCACAGACTGTTACACTGTCTTCTCCTTCTTCCTCAGCTTCTTGCCTTAATCTCATTGCTGAGGGAGCAGGGGGGGGGGGGGATAATGAGACACTATAACAGCCTTTAAAGCCAGATCACAGTGGGGATAGGGGAGCCCTTCAGGCTCAGTAAAATAATCAACATGTAGATATTAGAAGGAAGGAGACCATGGATAACACCTATAAGAAGATACCACAGTCCCGGTACCGGGATCTAGGAGTAATGTCCCCGGTTTATCAGGATGGATTGTGATGGGAGATTTCCTTTAAAATGCTGGTAGACTACAGCAACCGGAACAGACCCAATGTCCCTAACTACCCCTTTACAGACTTCAGAGCAGACATTGACAAGATCATTTATCCCTGTTTCTACAATATGTTTCCATAAAAGGGACCCCTAAAGGTCCTTACTGGGGTTTAGCCAAAAACAAACATCTTCTTTCCATAGGATCGGCACCAATTCCTAGAAGATAAGTCTGTAGTGTCTATGGTACAGCGACCACCACCTGATCCCACCGGTCCCATAGTGATGAATGGAGCGTGGGAGACCCCCACATCTCCCAAATGGCCTGGTGAACCCTAGTCTAGTGATTGGGTGGTCATCCAGCAGTTGGACTGTGAGAATCCGCCTTACTGGTATTATTGGAAACCCGATCGCCCTTATGATCGGGGGTTCCCCCTCATTGACAGGGCTCCTAAATATTCCGAAATAAAGTGTAAACATCAATTCACTTGTATCAGAATCTATTCCTCGTAATCTCCGCGGGGCCTCATTTATCTGACATTCGGTGTAACAGTTTACATTACGCGCACGGAATTGTTTAGTGTCTGGCGAATCTAAAGAGCTGTCAAATACATGCAACTTTATCAAAACACGACAACACAATCCCTACACTTAGCGGCGCACTCATGCATTATGCATAAGATCTCTTTCCTTTCACTACTTATAGACTGCAATAGAAAAGGCAAATAAAATATATGAAGTCAATTATTAGATGTGCCGAGTATTGTTACAGGAGCCTTCAATCTCCCGCTACAGCAGCCCATGCTGGAGACTCTCTTGCCTAAGCAGACATGATATAGACTTATGTACCCACAAGCAAACAATACAATGCAGAACCTTCCCTATCAGTTCTGCCCAGACCCGCATTACTGCCAGTAATATGGAGCGACTCCGCTGCCTCCATGAATCACGTAGTAAAGAAAAATGGCACCAGGACGCGGGTTATAGCTTATTTTATGCTGATGATTTCGTGCCAGTGATCTGTCTCCTCAGTCTCTCCGCACTCAGATGGATGAAAATATGGCAGGAAAATAATAAATCGCGTGCAAATGTTTTTTTTCATTAGGTAACAGAAGATGCATATTACTTTCTGAATGCAAAATGCTCAACTAAACACATCTTCAAACAGGCCTAGTGGTCCAGTGTGGTCAGGGGTCTAGTGGTCCAGTGCGGTCAGGGGTCTAGTGGTCCAGTGAGGTCAGGGGTCTAGTGGTCCAGTGTGGTCAGGGGTCTAGTGGTCCAATGTGGTTATTGGTCTAGTGGTCCAGTGTGGTCAGGAGTCTAGTGGTCCAGTGTGGTCAGTGGTCTAGTGGTCCAGTGCGGTCAGAGGTCTAGTGGTCCAGTGCGGTCAGAGGTCTAGTGGTCCAGTTTGATCAGGGGTCTAGTGGTCCAGTGTGGTCAGGGGTCTAGTGGTCCAGTGTGGTCATTGGTCTAGTGGTCCAGTGAGGTCAGGGGTCTAGTGGTCCAGTGCGGTCAGTGGTCTAGTGGTCCAGTGTGGTCAGGGGTCTAGTGGTCCAGTGTGGTCAGGGTCCTAGTGGTACAGTGCGGTCAGGGGTCTATTCATCTAGTGCGGTCAGTGGTCTAGTGGTCCAGTGTGGTCAGGGGTCTAGTGGTCCAGTGTGGTCAGGCGTCTAGTGGTCCAGTGTGGTCAGGGGTCTAGTGGTCCAGTGCGGTCAGGGATATTCTGTAAGAAGAACATGTTGGTGTCAAGCACATATATTGTCACTTACAATAAGTAGCATTCATGTCATTCACACTCCATCCAGCTCCACTGATTCTGGTGCAATTAAAATTTTTCTCTAGCCCTCACCATCAGTGGTGATATTTTTGGCACCCAATATGCTAATCCCTATACTGTCAGGGGGGTGGTCCTAAACTCTGCTCTGGCCCAGGACTGCCTACCTGACAGTAGAGAGCCAAATTAGCATATTGGTGGCTGCTACTGACTGCTCAAGGCGAAAAAATGACAACTACGCCAGCATCAATCAAACAAAACCTACCAAAGGGGGCAAGGAGCTAAAGTTGGTGAAGGTTGTAACAGGTTCTCGTTAGCCCCTCAGATACTTTCTAAGGGTTTTGAATACCAGTCGTTCTCCGGTCTTGTTCTCTTAACATTGATCAGATACAATGGGGCTCCATTCGGTGGTGAGATCCTGTTACTTGTGCTATTTATGGCTTCCAGCAGGGGCGTAACTACAGCAGAAACAGACATAGCAGCTGCTATGGGGCCCGCAGTGTCAGGGGGCCCGGCATCCGGCGAATGGCGAATATGCAATATATAAATATTATGCTGCACGTTGTACATTATAATATGTAAATAACGGTAAAATCTTCTACAGTACACAACTTAGTTGGAAACTAAGATAATGTCAGGGAGGGGACGGCAGGACTAGGAATCTCATTGGGGAAGTCGTCCTGCCGCCTACTTCCCCATGTGCCCTGCAGTTACTGGGGCAGACATGTTCCCTTAACCCCCCATGGATTAAGAAGAAGCCTGATGAAGGGGGGCCCCTTGAGAAGTCAGCTATGGGGCCCGGCCTCTCCTTGTTACCCCCCTGGCTTCCAGTTTGTTGTCCCTTATTTCCCAGCTCTATTTTATGGAGTATTTAATAAAAATGATTAAATATTGTGCATTTTTACTGATTACTTATAATTAAGAGGGAGATCTACAGATCGACTAATGTGTATCAGATCTTTCCATATTTTCATGAAGAAAGAAGCGGTGGAACCACACGACACAGAAGTGATGGAAGAGAAAGCATGAAATGGTTAAATATAATTGCCTCCCATGCGATGTATAAAGTGCGGCGGGTCCATATACACCGGTGCCGCGCACAATGTGCTACATTTCAGGCAAATACAAATGGAGCCATTTAGCCCCTTATTATTTTAGATTCCTGGATAAATTGTAGCCTTTATTAAGAGCCGCACAGAATTGTTAGTTGTCAGCATTCTGATTATTATGTATTGAGTTTCTTACATTTCAAGGTTGTTTTTCTGTATTGCGCTACTTAGACTATAATAGAGGCTCTCTGCATGTCGCGGCTTAATCCTGCCATCCGACCTAAGTAGTAGGAATATCTGATATTCACAGGGGCTGCATCACAGAGATGTTGCTGATAACCCCAGACTTGTGTTCAGGAAAGAGTAAGATGTATATCTGCACTAAGGAAAATGCCCTGGGGGTAAGGAGTAGTGGGGGTGCACAACAGAGAGTGTCCCTGGGGGTAAGGAGTAGTGGGGGTGCACAACAGAGAGTGTCCCTGGGGGTGAGGAGTAGTGGGGGTGCACAACAGAGAGTGTCCCTGGGGGTGAGGAGTAGTGAGGGTGCACAACAGAGAGTGTCCCTGGGGGTAAGGAGTAGTGCTGGTGCACAACAGAGAGTGTCCCTGGGGGTGAGGAGTAGTGGGGGTGCACAATGGAGAGTGTCCCTGGGGGTGAGGAGTAGTGGGGGTGCACAACAGAGAGTGTCCCTGGGGGTGAGGAGTAGTGGGGGTGCACAACAGAGAGTGTCCCTGGGGGTGAGGAGTAGTGGGGGTGCACAACAGAGAGTGTCCCTGGGGGTAAGGAGCAGTGGTGGTGCACAACAGAGAGTGTCCCTGGGGGTAAGGAGTAGTGCTGGTGCACAACAGAGAGTGTCCCTGGGGGTAAGGAGTAGTGCTGGTGCACAACAGAGAGTGTCCCTGGGGGTAAGGAGTAGTGCTGGTGCACAACAGAGAGTGTCCCTGGGGGTGAGGAGTAGTGGGGGTGCACAATGGAGAGTGTCCCTGGGGGTGAGGAGTAGTGGGGGTGCACAACAGAGAGTGTCCCTGGGGGTGAGGAGCAGTGGGGGTGCACAACAGAGAGTGTCCCTGGGGGTAAGGAGTAGTGCTGGTGCACAACAGAGAGTGTCCCTGGGGGTAAGGAGTAGTGGGGGTGCACAACAGAGAGTGTCCCTGGGGGTAAGGAGTAGTGGGGGTGCACAACAGAGAGTGTCCCTGGGGGTAAGGAGTACTGCTGGTGCACAACAGAGAGTGTTCTTGGGGGTAAGGAGTAGTGGGAGTGCAGAACGTAGAGTGTCCCTGGGGGTGAGGAGTAGTGGGGGTGCGCAGTAGAGAGTGTCCCTGGGGGTGAGGAGCAGTGGGGGTGCACAACAGAGAGTGTCCCTGGGGGTGAGGAGCAGTGGGGGTGTCAGGGTCAGGCCAATCCCAGTATCAAGGGGCAACATCAGGCTGGAGGCAGTAGACCTTATCCCAGGCTGCAGGAGCTGGTCAGTTCTAAAAATATGTGAAGAGGCTTAGGGCCTCAGGGCAGGGGCACATTCTGGATTACCAGTTTTCTTTCCTCTATCAAATATTTATTTGTGGCTGAGAAGCAGTGGCCTAGGAAAACCACCTTCTCCTGACGGTACTGGAGTTTATCTCTGGAAACTTTACAACCCTTCTGGAATAAAAAATACATAAAGTCAATAAATGCATCCTGGCAAATAAAAATAGTAGGTTTTCCGCATACTAATAAGGAGAACATCCAGTAAGGGGCTAGTCTGTCAGTCTACTCCCTGTAGGGCCGTGGGGTATTGGCTGGGTGAGTTTTATCTTTTCCCTTGTGGGAGTCTATATCAGGTATACTGGAATATTAAATTGGTAAAGATAAATAAATACTGGTAATTTTTATGCAGGGGCACAGAGAGAAGAACATTTGCTAAATTAATAATAGTGAATAATTTGTCACTTTCGGGGACTGCTGCCAGTGTGGGACACTCATTGGCAGCTTGGAGATCATAGACTATCCTACATGTATGTTGTTTTTTCTGGGTTTTTTTCTTGACTGCAAATGGGTTAAAATTATCACTGGGCTAGCAGGGGAGGGTTTGACAATAAGAGAAGCTGTCTGGGGGCATGTACTTGCTGACATCCTTGTTAGTTACCGCCCCCCTATTAGAATATGGCCACTCATTTTAGTTATTTTAGTAATGTCTCCTCTCAGCAAGTGGAAGCACGCCCCCTTGAATTGGGCTCGTCCGGAATCTAAACGTTTGTCAGTTATATTTATTGTGGTCTGTGAAACATTAATCTTAGTTTCCCTCTGTCTTTCAGTTATAATTCCCTCTATTGCCCCCCCCCTCCTTGTAAATTTGCACTTGCAAAATCACTGTCTGTTCTTCTCCCAAACACAGCACAGATTGCTTCAAGACCAGTTCTCAAATATAAATTATAAGCAGCTATGGAGAAATTTAGCTATTAAGAAATAAAATTCAGTGACACACTATAGGGAAGTGTCACTATACATCAGTTCTGAACTATCCCAGCGATCATCGTAAAAAAAATGACTCTCATCACTCAGACAATCAGCTCTTAGACCTGAAAAGTATCAGAAGCTACTAACTTATTCTACACCAATGATTATAGGGAAGTCCAACACATATATAATATGCATTAACTTACCGTGATTCAGTGAGGCTGCGCGGTCCTCTATTGGTGTGGACAAGCGTTCGTCCTCCGTCCTCCGGTTCGGGTTCTCGGGTGTACGGTATCAGCGGGGATGGCCCCACGTTGGGCGCCAGCTGTCAGGGTCGGGCCAATCCCGCCTTACATTCTTCTCTCAGACACTCCAAATTAGTTGAGCATGCGTGCACGTTTGGATAAGAAAAGACAGAAAACTGAAGTTCTGTTTTATCTTAGATTCATGCTCTTAACTTGCCGAACAGAAAAAAGAAATGAACTGTGTTTATTTCCTGATTACATAGCTTTTTATACTCATAGGAGAGGTGTGGTTACATACATTAAAATCATTATAATTGGTTATAGCTAAGCACATATGTCTGGTCCTCAGGCTCTTGCTGATTGGTCTTCCAACTTAAATTATGGTTGCCATACAGGCGTTATCTTCTGTAGCCTGAAGATTAGGAAGTTAACCGTTACTCCAAAAACCTGGTGCTATCTTTGGAGCAACATCTGCTCTTCCATCTTCTGCTTTTCATCACAAGACCTAAATTCCGTTAACAGTTGCATATCTGGTTAAAGCTGATGTAAAGGAAAAGCTCTGTATTTCTCAACAGTTAAAATACAAAATATAGAGCAAAGGGCACATGTATACAATCACAAGGCCTATAATCATTAGAAGCATATAACCATTACTTTGGCCCTCACAGGGGTGCACAACAGAGAGTGTCCCTGGTGGTGAGGAGTAGTGGGGGTGCACAACAGAGAGTGTCCCTGGGGGTAAGGAGCAGTGGTGGTGCACAACAGAGAGTGTCCCTGGGGGTAAGGAGTAGTGCTGGTGCACAACAGAGAGTGTCCCTGGGGGTAAGGAGTACTGCTGGTGCACAACAGAGAGTGTCCCTGGGGGTGAGGAGTAGTGGGGGTGCACAACAGAGAGTGTCCCTGGGGGTAAGGAGCAGTGGTGGTGCACAACAGAGAGTGTCCCTGGGGGTAAGGAGTAGTGCTGGTGCACAACAGAGAGTGTCCCTGGGGGTAAGGAGTAGTGCTGGTGCACAACAGAGAGTGTCCCTGGGGGTAAGGAGTAGTGCTGGTGCACAACAGAGAGTGTCCCTGGGGGTGAGGAGTAGTGGGGGTGCACAATGGAGAGTGTCCCTGGGGGTGAGGAGCAGTGGGGGTGCACAACAGAGAGTGTCCCTGGGGGTGAGGAGCAGTGGGGGTGCACAACAGAGAGTGTCCCTGGGGGTAAGGAGTAGTGCTGGTGCACAACAGAGAGTGTCCCTGGGGGTAAGGAGTAGTGGGGGTGCACAACAGAGAGTGTCCCTGGGGGTAAGGAGTAGTGGGGGTGCACAACAGAGAGTGTCCCTGGGGGTAAGGAGTACTGCTGGTGCACAACAGAGAGTGTTCTTGGGGGTAAGGAGTAGTGGGAGTGCAGAACGTAGAGTGTCCCTGGGGGTGAGGAGTAGTGGGGGTGCGCAGTAGAGAGTGTCCCTGGGGGTGAGGAGCAGTGGGGGTGCACAACAGAGAGTGTCCCTGGGGGTGAGGAGCAGTGGGGGTGCACAACAGAGAGTGTCCCTGGGGGTGAGGAGTAGTGGGGGTGCACAACAGAGAGTGTCCCTGGGGGTAAGGAGCAGTGGTGGTGCACAACAGAGAGTGTCCCTGGGGGTAAGGAGTAGTGCTGGTGCACAACAGAGAGTGTCCCTGGGGGTAAGGAGTAGTGCTGGTGCACAACAGAGAGTGTCCCTGGGGGTGAGGAGTAGTGGGGGTGCACAACAGAGAGTGTCCCTGGGGGTAAGGAGCAGTGGTGGTGCACAACAGAGAGTGTCCCTGGGGGTAAGGAGTAGTGCTGGTGCACAACAGAGAGTGTCCCTGGGGGTAAGGAGTACTGCTGGTGCACAACAGAGAGTGTCCCTGGGGGTGAGGAGTAGTGGGGGTGCACAACAGAGAGTGTCCCTGGGGGTAAGGAGCAGTGGTGGTGCACAACAGAGAGTGTCCCTGGGGGTAAGGAGTAGTGCTGGTGCACAACAGAGAGTGTCCCTGGGGGTAAGGAGTAGTGCTGGTGCACAACAGAGAGTGTCCCTGGGGGTAAGGAGTAGTGCTGGTGCACAACAGAGAGTGTCCCTGGGGGTGAGGAGTAGTGGGGGTGCACAATGGAGAGTGTCCCTGGGGGTGAGGAGCAGTGGGGGTGCACAACAGAGAGTGTCCCTGGGGGTGAGGAGCAGTGGGGGTGCACAACAGAGAGTGTCCCTGGGGGTAAGGAGTAGTGCTGGTGCACAACAGAGAGTGTCCCTGGGGGTAAGGAGTAGTGGGGGTGCACAACAGAGAGTGTCCCTGGGGGTAAGGAGTAGTGGGGGTGCACAACAGAGAGTGTCCCTGGGGGTAAGGAGTACTGCTGGTGCACAACAGAGAGTGTTCTTGGGGGTAAGGAGTAGTGGGAGTGCAGAACGTAGAGTGTCCCTGGGGGTGAGGAGTAGTGGGGGTGCGCAGTAGAGAGTGTCCCTGGGGGTGAGGAGCAGTGGGGGTGCACAACAGAGAGTGTCCCTGGGGGTGAGGAGCAGTGGGGGTGCACAACAGAGAGTGTCCCTGGGGGTGAGGAGTAGTGGGGGTGCACAACAGAGAGTGTCCCTGGGGGTAAGGAGCAGTGGTGGTGCACAACAGAGAGTGTCCCTGGGGGTAAGGAGTAGTGCTGGTGCACAACAGAGAGTGTCCCTGGGGGTAAGGAGTAGTGCTGGTGCACAACAGAGAGTGTCCCTGGGGGTAAGGAGTAGTGCTGGTGCACAACAGAGAGTGTCCCTGGGGGTGAGGAGTAGTGGGGGTGCACAATGGAGAGTGTCCCTGGGGGTGAGGAGTAGTGGGGGTGCACAACAGAGAGTGTCCCTGGGGGTAAGGAGCAGTGGGGGTGCACAACAGAGAGTGTCCCTGGGGGTGAGGAGTAGTGGGGGTGCACAACAGAGAGTGTCCCTGGGGGTAAGGAGTAGTGGGGGTGCACAACAGAGAGTGTCCCTGGGGGTAAGGAGTAGTGGGGGTGCACAACAGAGAGTGTCCCTGGGGGTGAGGAGTAGTGGGGGTGCACAACAGAGAGTGTCCCTGGGGGTGAGGAGCAGTGGGGGTGCACAACAGAGAGTGTCCCTGGGGGTAAGGAGTAGTGGGGGTGCACAACAGAGAGTGTCCCTGGGGGTGAGGAGCAGTGGGGGTGCACAACAGAGAGTGTCCCTGGGGGTAAGGAGTAGTGCTGGTGCACAACAGAGAGTGTCCCTGGGGGTGAGGAGTAGTGGGGGTGCACAACAGAGAGTGTCCCTGGGGGGTGAGGAGTAGTGGGGGTGCACAACAGAGAGTGTCCCTGGGGGTAAGGAGTAGTGGGGGTGCACAACAGAGAGTGTCCCTGGGGGTAAGGAGTAGTGGTGGTGTGCAACGGAGAGTGTCCCTGGGGGTGAGGAGTAGTGGTGGTGTGCAACGGAGAGTGTCCCTGGGGGTAAGGAGAAGCCGGGGTGCACAACGGAGAGTGTCCCTGGGGGTAAGGAGTAGTGGGGGTGCACAACAGAGAGTGTCCCTGGGGGTGAGGAGTAGTGGGGGTGCACAACGGAGAGTGTCCGAGGATGGGATGCCATAAGACAAAAGACTCTTCCAGAGGCAGTGCCCGTGGGTGCCCCTGTTTTCTCGATTGGGCACTGCCCACCACCCACTCCACCCCTGACAAACAATGATTGACCCATCACCCATAGTGTAGAAAACAGGCAGATTAGTAGAGGTGACACTGCACCGTCTGCCTCGGGAAACTTCAATTACACGGTGGATGGAAAGGTCAAGCAAAAACACAAAGGGTAAAAAATATTGTGTATTTGTAATATTAAAAATTACAAAAAAAAAATAATGTTTAATTAAACTCTACTCCCGCTCCTGGCTCATATTTCGTGACAGTCCCCTGGTCTTTGGCATTTATGGTTTGACTAGAATTTCCAGAACCAGAAGTGGACTATAATGTCTTCTAGGGTGCCCACGGTGCCCAAACCTCTACCAAATTTTATACTGCGGCTCTCACCCATGAAATGAGATGAAATGTCCTAAGGCAGGGATGTTGCATCCTCCATTCTCCAAGAAGCTGATTCTGAATACCAGATGTAGGAAGTGATTCCACACTTGTAGGGGCCATAATATTCATACAGCCCAGTGCCCATGGGGGTCTGCATCCGCCCCTGTCCAGAAGTCACAGTAGCCAATCAGTAGCCTCCATAGACCAGGAGATGTCTCTGCCCCTTATGTCACAAGTGGTCTGAGGAGGCTATTGATTGGCTAAAGTGATCTGTATCCCACCCACCTCTGGCCAAGCTGCGTGTACCCAAGACTACTACAACGAGGGAACTGGGAGGAGGAGCAGGGGAAGTACATTTTATTTTTCTGGGTCGTTGCCTACAACAGACTTCTGAGGGGTTTTCAGGATTCATGGGATGTGTCCTACACCATGTGTATTTCTCCATTTTTGGGATAAATTTGAACTTCCTTTCATCTTTTAAGAGTAATTTTCTCTTCATTGTCACTTGACATCAATTGTTGTAAATTCTCAGGATCCTTAAAAAAACTTGCAAGTCTAAAGCATTTTCCTTCTCTGTGTTGAGCTGTTTTCTTGTTACATCATCTCAAAATGTAAAAGTAAATGACAAACTAGGTTAAAAGGGGTGTCCCTAACTGTGATTGGACAGTATCAGAATGACTGGACACATTTCCAAATGGTAACACCCAGAGATCGAATTTTATACAATCAAGAATGTAAATATTTGCTGATACAAATACGTCTTTTATCCATTTCCACATGAGGCCACGCCCATTTCATAGACCACACCCCTTTGTCATGCAATAGTTTAAAAGCCTTTAAGTATCGTGAAAGGTCTTTCAGAAAAGTTTTGACACAAATGACACACAGATAGATACATCTGTCCCTAAATGTTGTGTCACATCTTGGACCTACTGTAAGATTATGGTCCTATAGGTCCATCTGGCCCCATCACTCCACAACCATTGCAAGGTGGCTGAAAGTTTGAACCTAATTTAATAATCCTATTTGCATTGGAAATGAACATTTGCTGATGCCGTAATGATTAGATGTGATTTCCTTCCCACGTATCGCTGTCCCTGGTCTTCTACTGATCTTTGAGGAGAGTCTGGTATCGCGGTCTTGTGCGCACCAGTGATTTTATTTGGTGAACAGAAGCAAAAAAGTTAAGACTTTAGGAATGAATCAAATCATCTGCTCAGTGAAGGCCTGATGGTGCAGATTAAGATATCAGAAATGAGTGATGATAATCTCATTAACCTTGAGTTTTTCAACTCCTCCGAGCCTGTTTTCAGTAAATGCGCGGGAGCAGGTGGTGTTTGGATTCTGATTTTAGGATTTATTCAGGGCAGAGATGAACTCTCTTTATTTAGCACTAGCAAGGAGTGACATGGGGGCTGAAATACTCAACCAAAGCTTCCTGCTAACTAAAACGTGTGTAATATATACACAATAAACCCAACCTGCACCATTCCCAGCAGCCTTAGAGGAGCATTGCTATTAAAGTTATGATATTTCACAAATACCTGATAGTTGTGGGTCTCAGGTGTAAGACTCATATCCATGATAAGAATGGTGTTTCCCTGGCAGTGTCCCATGCTCGGGCTAAATGGAGAGAGTGCTTGTCATTTTACTCTATTGGGCCTACAATCTCCGAAATATTTTTGGTTCTCCAGTAGAGTTAATGGAGATCATGGTCACCTCTCCATTGGCCATGATGTGACCACCTTTACAATTGGCAGGAATTCGGGCACCACTTCATCTGGCCACAGGAAGGACACCTCTTTATTGGGTTAGGGCGCAGCCACCTATCCATTTTTCCAGGATGACACTCCCTTTCCATTTGGACAGGGCAAGGCTACCACTCCATTAGCCCAGAACATGGTCACACTCCATTTCACCAGAATATGGCTTTAGCCAGGATGCATCCATCTCTGCATTTGACAAGGGTATGGCCACCTCTCCATTTGGCCAGGATGGGGACACCACTCTCTATTTGGCCACGATGTGTCTACCTCTCGATTTGGCTAGGAAACAGCCACCACTCCATTTGGCCAGGACACAGCCACCTCTCCATTTGGCAACAACGTGGCCACCTCTCCATTTGGCCAGGATGTGGACACCTCTCCATTTGGCCAGGATGTGGACACCTCTCCATTTGGCCAGGATGTGGACACCTCTCCATTTGGTCAGGATGTGGACACCTCTCCATTTGGCCAGGATGTGGACACCTCTCCATTTGGCCAGGAAACAGCCACCACTCCTTTTGGCTAGGAGGCATCCACTTCTCCATTTGACCACAAAGTGGCTGCCTCTTCATTTCCCTGTAGTCAACTCCCCCCATTAGCTAATTTATCACATATCCTGTAGATACGGAAAGTATTCAGACCCCTTTACATTTTTCATTCTTTGTTTCATTTTAGCCAATTAGTAAGATCAAAAAAGTTCTTTTCACCCCTGGATTTGGGGATCCTCTGCCTCTTCTGCCTTGCAGATCCTCTCCAGCTGCCTCAGTTTGGATATCTGAGCATGGTGACACAGGTGCACGGCTCGTTATGGCACACAGATCTGATTACTGTCTGTGATATAACGAGCCGTGCACCCGTGTCACCATGGTCAGATTTCTATCCACTGGAAGTAATCATAGAAGCTTTCTATAAGATGACAGCAAGCAGAGATCGAGAATACTGTGAGGGAATGATACAGAAAGTATATTGGAAAGTTCTATAACTTTTTATCATAAAAACAATAACATTAATTTCCTAAAATGGGAACACCCCTTCAAAAGTGATTGCTGGGGGTCCCCATGTGATGGCTAGAATGGAGATCTCAAGACCCCTCATCCCCTCTTACAGGATTGAATGGAGCAGAGGTCACACATAGAGCAGTCTGTGAAATATTGTATAATGTGGTATAACACTGCATTGGTCTCAGGAGAGGCAAACAAAGGGCCAGATGTATCACTTGTTTTTTCTGTTGTTTTTGCACCAGTTTTGCGACTAAACACCAGACTAGCCGTGCAGCAAAAATAACCAGCTTTCCCTCATTTATCCTAGCAATCCACCTGCACCTAATAATTATTCATCATAAGCAACTTTTCAATCAGGTGCAAAAAATGGGCGCAAAAACACTTGAGCCTGAAGGTGGCGTAAACTGAGAAGCAACACTGAGGTATTGTGCAGAGCAGCTCATCCCCAGCAGTAGAGCTCAGCAGACACTACAGACACCACCTGCAGCCTCTGTTTATAGTCCATGACCTTCTATTTCCAAACAATCTGCAAAAGCCTCAGCTCAGAGCAGGAGAGAAGAGAAGTTTGTAGGATATTGCTGATAGAGAAGTGTGTTGGATAGGACAGAGAAGTGTCCCCCGTGTAGCAGGATGACCACACTGGTGTCTGAGGGGGATACTGACCAGAATTACAGGGGGGAGCAGAAGATCAGCACCAGAGGATCCCCTCCAGGAGAAGCCACTGCTGAAGAGGTCACTGGGTGCAGGGTGTCACACACCTGGGTGCTGCTGAGGAGGTCACTGGGTGCAGGGTGTCACACACCTGGGTGCTGCTGTGGGGGTCATTCTCATGCTGGGGTGCGGGCAGGGCCGGATTATAGGCGGGGCTCCCGGGGCTCTAGCCCCGGGGCCCCCACCATCTTGCCCCCCCAGGGGGCCTCCACCAGATGCCACCCCCCGCGCCTCCCCTCCTGAGCTGACATCTCCCTGAAGCCCGGCCGCATCCCCGGCACAGGAGACTGCCAGTGCCACCTGCCCGCCCCCCGGAACAGGTCACAGCCTCCTCTCCCGCCCATCCGCTTGCATGGTCAAGCTTACCGCCCCGCGCCCGCCCTCCGCCTATTCCCCTCCAAGGCTGAGCCACACGCCCCGCGGCAAAGTTGACCGCCTCCACGACCGCCCACACCCCGCATGGCCACCCAAGCAGCCCCGCAGCCCCGCTAGTACTCGCGCCACCCCCGCCGGAAAAAGCACCAGCCCTCCGCAACTCCAACCATTCCCCAACCCCACCCGCCGGAAAAAGCACCCGGCTGAACACCGCCCCACCTCCCCCCCGGCCGAACAAGCAACTCCCGCAGCCCCCCGCCGGAAAAAGCACTCACCCTCAGTAACGCCACCCACCCGAACACGGTCCCCCCGCCCCCTCCTCCCCCGCCAAAGAAGCGAAACACCCCCCGCGCGCACGTACAAACAACAGTCCGACCGCCCCCCCCCCCACGCCCGAACAAGCACTCCTCGCAAGACCCCCACCCGCTCGAACACCCGCCACGGACGGTCAACCGGAAATGTAAGTACATAAAAATGTATTTGTGTGTATATATGTATATACAGTGTAGAGGTGTATCTATGTATATACAGTGTAGAGGTGTATATAAATAGTGTATATACTGTGTACAGGTGCCTGTACAGTGTATATACTGTGTACAGGTGCATGTACAGTGTATATACTGTGTACAGGTGCATGTACAGTGTATTTACTGTGTACAGGTGCATGTACAGTGTATATACTGTGTATAGGTGCATGTACAGTGTATATACTGTGTATAGGTGCATGTACAGTGTATATAATGTGTATAGGTGCATGTACAGTGTATTTACTGTGTATAGGTGCATGTACAGTGTATATAATGTGTATAGGTGCATGTACAGTGTATTTACTGTGTATAGGTGCATGTACAGTGTATATACTGTGTACAGGTGCATGTACAGTGTATATAATGTGTATAGGTGCATGTACAGTGTATATACTGTGTACAGGTGCATGTACAGTGTATATACTGTGTATAGGTGCATGTACAGTGTATATACTGTGTACAGGTGCATGTACAGTGTATATACTGTGTACAGGTGCATGTACAGTGTATATACTGTGTACAGGTGCATGTACAGTGTATATACTGTGTACAGGTGCATGTACAGTGTATATACTGTGTACAGGTGCATGTACAGTGTATATACTGTGTATTGGTGCATGTACAGTGTATATACTGTGTATTGGTGCATGTACAGTGTATATACTGTGTATTTGTGCATCTACTGTGGATATACTGTGTATATATGTATATGCTGTGGATATATGCATAGATACATATACTGTATTTATACGCGCATAAATTTATATCAGCATATACATGTGCACCTTTATATATTATATATATGATGTGTGTTTTTGTATATGCTTTGTATATGGTATGTATATATATGCTCTATACAGTGAATGTGTGTGTGTGGCTGTGCGGGCTGAGGTGTATGTTACATGGGACTGCATATCTGGTAGGGGTGAAGTTAGATATAAAGATGTGTTACTGGGGACGAGGCGGCTGTATGTAGCTGTGTTACTCGGGGCGAGGCGGCTGTATGTAGCTGTGTTACTGGGGGCGAGGCGGCTGTATGTAGCTGTGTTACTGGGGATGAGGCGGCTGTATGTAGCTGTGTTACTGGGGGCGAGGCGGCTGTATGTAGCTGTGTTACTGGGGGCCAGGCGGCTGTATGTAGCTGTGTTACTGGGGGTGAGGCAGCTGTATGTAGCGGTGTTACTGGGGACGAGGCGGCTGTATGTAGCTGTGTTACTCGGGGCGAGGCGGCTGTATGTAGCTGTGTTACTGGGGATGAGGCGGCTGTATGTAGCTGTGTTACTGGGGATGAGGCGGCTGTATGTAGCTGTGTTACTGGGGATGAGGCGGCTGTATGTAGCTGTGTTACTGGCGATGAGGTGGCTGTATGTAGCTGTGTTACTGGGGATGATGCGGCTGTATGTAGCTGTGTTACTGGGGATGATGCGGCTGTGTGTAGCTGTGTTACTGGGGATGAGGCGGCTGTATGTAGCGGTGTTATTGGGGATGAGGCGGCTGTATGTAGCTGTGTTACTGGGGATGAGGCGGCTGTATGTAGCTGTGTTACTGGGGATGATGCGGCTGTGTGTAGCTGTGTTACTGGGGATGAGGCGGCTGTATGTAGCGGTGTTATTGGGGATGAGGCGGCTGTGTGTAGCTGTGTTACTGGGGATGAGGCGGCTGTATGTAGCGGTGTTATTGGGGATGAGGCGGCTGTATGTAGCTGTGTTACTGGGGATGAGGCGGCTGTATGTCGCTGTGTTACTGGGGGTGAGGCGGCTGTATGTAGCTGTGTTACTGGGGGCCAGGCAGCTTTATGTAGCTGTGTTACTGGGGAGGAGGCTGCTGTATGTAGCTGTGTTACTGGGGATGAGGCTGCTGTATGTAGCTGTGTTACTGGGGGTGAGGCGGCTGTATGTAGCTGTGTTACTGGGGGCCAGGCGGCTGTATGTCACTGTGTTACTGGGGGCGAGGCGGCTGTATGTCGCTGTGTTACTGGGGGCGAGGCGGCTGTATGTCGCTGTGTTACTGGGGGCGAGGCTGCTGTATGTAGCTGTATTACTGGGGATGAGGCGGCTGTATGTAGCTGTGTTACTGGGGGCCAGGCAGCTTTATGTAGCTGTGTTACTGGGGAGGAGGCTGCTGTATGTAGCTGTGTTACTGGGGATGAGGCTGCTGTATGTAGCTGTGTTACTGGGGGCCAGGCGGCTGTATGTCACTGTGTTACTGGGGGCGAAGCGGCTGTATGTCGCTGTGTTACTGGGGGCGAGGCGGCTGTATGTCGCTGTGTTACTGGGGGCGAGGCGGCTGTATGTCGCTGTGTTACTGGGGATGAGGCGGCTGTATGTCGCTGTGTTACTGGGGGTGAGGCGGCTGTATGTCGCTGTGTTACTGGGGGCGAGGCGGCTGTATGTCGCTGTGTTACTGGGGGTGAGGCGGCTGTATGTTGCTGTGTTACTGGGGGTGAGGCGGCTGTATGTAGCTGTGTTACTGGGGGCGAGGCGGCTGTATGTCGCTGTGTTACTGGGGGCGAGGCGGCTGTATGTCGCTGTGTTACTGGGGGCGAGGCGGCTGCATGTAGCTGTGTTACTGGGGGCGAGGCGGCTGTATGTAGCTGTGTTACTGGGGATGAGGCGGCTGTATGTCGCTGTGTTACTGGGGGCGAGGCGGCTGTATGTCGCTCTGTTACTGGGGGCGAGGCGGCTGTATGTAGCTGTGTTACTGGGGGCGAGGGGGCTGTATGTAGCGGTGTTACTGGGGGCGAGGCGGCTGTATGTAGCTGTGTTACTGGGGTGAGGCGGCTGTATGTAGCTGTGTTACTGGGGGCGAGGCGGCTGTATGTTGCTGTGTTACTGGGGGCGAGGCGGCTGTATGTAGCTGTGTTACTGGGGGCGAGGCGGCTGTATGTAGCTGTGTTACTGGGGGCGAGGCGGCTGTATGTTGCTGTGTTACTGGGGGCAAGGCGGCTGTATTTTGCTGTGTTACTGGGGGCGAGGCGGCTGTATGTCGCTGTGTTACTGGGGGCGAGGCGGCTGTATGTCGCTGTGTTACTGGGGAAGAGGCAGCTGTATGTAGCTGTGTTACAGCTGGGATAGTGGATAGTGAGCAGGAGGACGTGTATGCACGCTACACTTAGTGGGGGCCTCCACCAGATTTTGCGCCCAGGGGCCCCCACCAACCTTAATCCGGCCCTGGGTGCGGGAGAGAAGCAGAGAGGAGCTTGAAGGAGGATCACATGTAAGAGCTCGGATATAACATTGTGCCTAAACTGCGCCCAAAGTAAACTGATTAATAAGAGGCCGGAGCTCAGCGCATCACAGATGGTTGTAACTTGTGATTATTCAGGTGCAACAATGCGCCAGAATATACAGTAGGAGCAACAACTACACTTATGCATGGCCACAACCAAATGCACGCTGCAGTTCTAAAATGACTGTAACCCGCAATGTAACCTTAACTACATCAAGAGACGACCTGGAGTTTTAGGCTTAGATTTTCAAATCGTGAGCCCCATTTTCAGAAAAGTTAGTACCCCAACAAGACTATCATTGGCCTCAACATGTGACCCTGCTATGGACACAGATTCAATTATTGTGCATTTCTGTTTATAGATTTAAAGGGGATGTACTTAGAAAGTTATCCCCTAACTACAGGATAGGAGGTAACAAGGTGGTCGGTGAGGGTTGGACCCCACATGAGAACGGGGCACCCAGTCATCTGGAAAGCGGCAGCAGGTGGAGCTTTCTGATCACCGCGCACCATTATCTCCTGAGCACCCAATCGCTGTCAAGGAGAGAGTCTGATATAGTCAAGCGCTGTACTCAGCATTTTACAACACTCTCATACTACCGAATGGAGCAGCAGAGGACATGCTCAACCTCCCGCTCCACGCATTGGGGAGAGCAGGACCCCTACGCTCTTGAGAACTGGGGATCCCATTGTCTTGATCAGCCTTTTTCCCAGCAGTCAGACCCTCCCCGATCAGCCTGTTATCCCATATCCTGTAGGACAACCCCTTTAACTGCTTCAGTTCCTTTAATCTGGCATGGATGGTACATGATGTATTATCGGTCGCTATGGATTATCGGACGCCAGATTGAAGACATTTCCTAGAACATATCATTTTTCCATCCCTCGCTCTTTGCAGAAAATCTGTAAGATGGAAGCTCCTGCGGCTGTCATCACTCAGAGCCCTGGAAATGATGAACATTGTGGAAAATACCCAGCGCTGTCTCCGGATAAGGCAACATATGAAAGCATTGAGACATCTTCCATATTTTTGCACAGAAATGCCGTCACCCATGTAGCGCAATGTATCTGTCTGGACGTCTTTGTTACAATATAATTCTCAGTGCGCGGTAATGTAGCAAAAGCCAATACAGCGAGTAACTCAAGACTGGAGCAACTCGTGAAGGTCAAGTAGGGCGCCTACGGGGACTTGTTCTGAGCTAACAGATGAGGCCGGGAGGCAAACTACAGAGGAGATTGGAGAACATACGGAGAGGAGATGTGTGAGGCGCTGGATGAAGTTTGGAGGGATTTCGCAAGTCTCAAGTTAACTGAATGTCTACAATATGTCACGACGAACATTAAGGTCTCACAGATAATTCAGGAACTTGTTCTGCTGCATCCGCTCGGATTATTAGTAATCCTACAACAATAATAAACTAAGAGTAATCAACAATCCCCTTATGGAAAAGAGGACAACGTATCCAATGGACCTTAAAGGGGCGGTCAGCAATCTCCGCCAGCTCCATAGAGATGAATGGAGCAGAATGGGCATGTGAGGTCATCTGCTCCGCTCATCTCTGACAGCGGTACCTCGGACCCCATCAGACCCCCGTTCTCGTGATCTGTGGGCATCTCATCACTGAGACCACCGCTGGTCAGCAAGTTAACTTGTTTCCTGGAAAATACCTTTAATGGAGGAATTTATTATAGTTGGAAATATTCATAACCCCCAAACATTTCCTAATTTTTAAATGTTAGATCCACAAACTTCAATGCATTTCATTGATATTCTATATGAAGGAGCATAAAGAGTAACAAATATTTTCTAAGTGTAAATAAAATGTTATGTGCTTTTCCAGATGTATGCAACTTAAAAAATGGAAAAGTTTGGCATGGCGCGTAGGTAGGGGCATCAATTTGTTGGATTGGTCGAATGGCCATACATCCGGGTTCAGTCGGAGACACCTGAACCCCGGCCCCGAACTAAAAAATACAATCCCGCTCATCTCTAATAGTAATGTAACTGATGTATGAAAAGATTGATGGGGCTTTATACTGTGTGGGAGATGTAGGGGGACACTTTACTGTGTGTCAGGACTACTTACCCGTTATCCTGCTTAGGGGGCACCAATGGCTCATGTATAGGGGCACTAAGGAGCCTTAGGACTCATTTACACCGCTGAGTGTTAAGGTTGTATGTATTTTTCCTGTTTGTAATCAATTTTCCCAGCCTGAAGATTATATAAACCTCCGATTATTCCACCGCGATACAAAACACTCGGTGAATTTTGATTTCCTTGCACGACATCATAAATAGAAGGCGTTTTAGTCCTTACTGAGCCGTTTGAGATATAAATTGCTGTAAATAGAACACCTAACACTTTGTGGGAGAATTTCCTCAGATGTAATTTTTTTCTCATGAAACGTACAGTTTGTTTTTATTAAGATAAGTGAATGAGACGTTAAGGCGTCTAAAAGGGGGAGAACACAACAATCCGTCTCGGGAGTGAATTACAGACGTGCTGAGAGGCCGCCGCTTGTAGCTACAGACCTAATAAACAACACACCGAATTGATTCTGTTGAATCTTTTGTTGGTCGGTGTAAATGCGTCTCATTCCGGGGCATCGGCCGCGGTTAATAAACGGCTTCATGGTAGCGATCAGGCACCGGAAAATAAACCTCCGAGCCATTTACAAGTCTTATGATATATAAAGTTTGCCGATTTGATTTTGTGTGATTATGTGCAGCACTGGTGACCTTTACCAGCAACCACACAGAAGTGTAATGAGGACGTGTCTGATCACCGGTGCACCCCCCCCCCGCCCCGGACGCTTCCTCATCACATGACGGGAAATCTAGTGTTAACCTTGGAAAAACAGAATTGAACCCAAATTTAAAAAGTTCCCCCTATCGGTTGTGTTCATAAGCCAAGAGTAGGGGTATCCCATGTTCATTGAAGGGATCCGCAATCTCAGATTGATCAAACACCCAGCACCCAGCAGCTGACAAGGAAGAGGATCTTCAATGTAGTGGTCAGGCCAGGTAACTGCACATCAGGTCCTATTCATTTGAGTTAAACTGCAGTGACTCGGTTCAGCCACTACACAGAGAAGGGCGCTGTCTGCTTCCTAATCAATTTTCTGGAGAGAAGAGCAGGTCTATGGGGGCCCCTCCAATCTGATGTTAATGATCTCTTCTTAGTAAAACCCCTCAATATTTTTACCATGGAAAACTCCTTTGAAGGAAATCTACCACCAGGATCAAGGATTGTAAACCAAGAACACTTACATGCTGGTGTGCGCCCTCTCAGGCAGAATCCACTCTGTACCACCGCGAGCGATGGCGTAAGCTGACAGCTGGGAGCAGAGTCTAAGTAGCTCCCAGTTTTCACGTGAGACTTGCTGCGGCGTGGTACCACCAGGTTAATCCACAGACGCGACTTTGCTCGTGGTGGCGGCCAAGGCGAGGTATAGAGTCGTGAGGCAGAATCATCGTCGGGGAGAGGCAGGAGGTCAGGGCAGGCAGGAGGTCAGGGTAGGCAGGAGGTCAGGACAGGCAGGATATCAGGACAGGCAGGAGGTCAGGACAGGCAGGAGGTCAAGACAGGCAGGAGGTCATGGCAGGAGGTCAGGGCAGGCAGGAGTTCAGAACAGGAGGTCAGGGCAGGAGGTCAGGGCAGGCAGGAGGTCAGGACAGGCAGGCGGTCAGGACAGGCAGGAGGTCAGGGCAGGCAGGAGGTCAGGGCAGGCAGGAGATCAGGGCAGGCGGGAGGTCAGGACAGGCAGGAGGTCAGGGCAGGCAGGAGGTCAGGACAGGCAGGAGATTGGGACAGGCAGGAGGTCAGGGCAGGCAGGAGGTCAGGACAGGCAGGAGGTCAGGACAGGCAGGAGGTCAGGGCAGGCAGCAGTTCAGAACAGGCAGGAGGTCAGGACAGGCAGGAGGTCAGGCCAGGCGGGAGGTCAGGGCAGGCGGGAGGTCAGGACAGGCAGGAGGTCAATGCAGGCAGGAGGTCGGGACAGGCAGGAGGTCAGGGCAGGCAGGAGATCAGGGCAGGCAGGAGGTCAGGACAGGCAGGAGGTCAGGGCAGGCAGGAGGTCAGGACAGGCAGGAGGTCAGGACAGGCAGGAGATTGGGACAGGCAGGAGGTCAGGGCAGGCAGGAGGTCAGGGCAGGCAGGAGGTCAGGGCAGGCAGGAGGTCAGGACAGACAGGAGGTCAGGACATGCAGGAGGTCAGGGCAGGCAGGAGGTCAGGGCAGGCAGGAGGTCGGGACAGGCAGGAGGTCGGGACAGGCAGGAGATCGGGACAGGCAGGAGGTCAGGGCAGGAGGTCAATGCAGGCAGGAGGTAGGGACAGGCAGGAGGTCAGGGCAGGCAGGAGATCAGGGCAGGCAGGAGGTCAGGACAGGCAGGAGGTCAAGACAGGCAGGAGGTCAGGACAGGCAGGAGGTCAGGACAGGCAGGAGGTCAGGGCAGGCAGGAGGTCAGGGCAGGCAGGAGGTCAGGGCAGGCAGCAGAGAAGCGTAATCAGGAACAGAATTGGTCAGTCTGTGAAACCTCTCCATATACCCGGCTCGACGTAATAGTACAGTGCGCGTCAGGAAGGGGTTAAGGAAGTCGTACAATTTAGATGTCAGAGAACAATACATGTTTACATGTTCACAAATACAACAAGACATTACAGATACAGACAGTCCCCGGGTTACGGACAAGATGGGTTTGGTTTGTATGTAAGTCGAAACTGTATATTTTATAATTGTAGATCCAGACAAATTTTTTTTGTCCCAGTGACAATTGGATTTACAATATTTTTTACTGTAACGGGACCAAAGATTATCCATAAAGCTTCGTTACAGACACCTTACAGCTGATCATTACAGCCTGGGACTATAGTAACATCCAAAGAGGTCACCAGAGGTCACAGGGGCAGAGAGGTCTGTCTGTAACTAGGGGTCGTCTGTATTAACATTATCAGATGAAACTATAAGAATAAGGACCCCGCTTACAAGAGCTTACAGTCTGTTAGGATGAGGGGAGGACACAGAAGATGATACAGGCAGGATATCAGGACAGGCAGGAGGTCAGGACAGGCAGGAGGTCAAGACAGGCAGGAGGTCATGGCAGGAGGTCAGGGCAGGCAGGAGTTCAGAACAGGAGGTCAGGGCAGGAGGTCAGGGCAGGCAGGAGGTCAGGACAGGCAGGCGGTCAGGACAGGCAGGAGGTCAGGGCAGGCAGGAGGTCAGGGCAGGCAGGAGATCAGGGCAGGCGGGAGGTCAGGACAGGCAGGAGGTCAGGGCAGGCAGGAGGTCAGGACAGGCAGGAGATTGGGACAGGCAGGAGGTCAGGGCAGGCAGGAGGTCAGGACAGGCAGGAGGTCAGGACAGGCAGGAGGTCAGGGCAGGCAGCAGTTCAGAACAGGCAGGAAGTCAGGGACAGGCAGGAGGTCAGGACAGGCAGGAGGTCAGGCCAGGCGGGAGGTCAGGGCAGGCGGGAGGTCAGGACAGGCAGGAGGTCAATGCAGGCAGGAGGTCGGGACAGGCAGGAGGTCAGGGCAGGCAGGAGATCAGGGCAGGCAGGAGGTCAGGACAGGCAGGAGGTCAGGGCAGGCAGGAGGTCAGGACAGGCAGGAGGTCAGGACAGGCAGGAGGTCAGGGCAGGCAGGAGGTCAGGACAGGCAGGAGGTCAGGACATGCAGGAGGTCAGGGCAGGCAGGAGGTCAGGGCAGGCAGGAGGTCGGGACAGGCAGGAGGTCGGGACAGGCAGGAGATCGGGACAGGCAGGAGGTCAGGACAGGCAGGAGGTCAGGGCAGGCAGGAGGTCAGGACAGGCAGGAGGTCAGGGCAGGCAGGAGGTCAGGGCAGGCAGGAGGTCAGGACAGGCAGGAGGTCAGGACATGCAGGAGGTCAGGGCAGGCAGGAGGTCAGGGCAGGCAGGAGGTCGGGACAGGCAGGAGGTCGGGACAGGCAGGAGATCGGGACAGGCAGGAGGTCAGGGCAGGAGGTCAATGCAGGCAGGAGGTAGGGACAGGCAGGAGGTCAGGGCAGGCAGGAGATCAGGGCAGGCAGGAGGTCAGGACAGGCAGGAGGTCAAGACAGGCAGGAGGTCAGGACAGGCAGGAGGTCAGGGCAGGCAGGAGGTCAGGGCAGGCAGGAGGTCAGGGCAGGCAGCAGAGAAGCGTAATCAGGAACAGAATTGGTCAGTCTGTGAAACCTCTCCATATACCCGGCTCGACGTAATAGTACAGTGCGCGTCAGGAAGGGGTTAAGGAAGTCGTACAATTTAGATGTCAGAGAACAATACATGTTTACATGTTCACAAATACAACAAGACATTACAGATACAGACAGTCCCCGGGTTACGGACAAGATGGGTTTGGTTTGTATGTAAGTCGAAACTGTATATTTTATAATTGTAGATCCAGACAAATTTTTTTTGTCCCAGTGACAATTGGATTTACAATATTTTTTACTGTAACGGGACCAAAGATTATCCATAAAGCTTCATTACAGACACCTTACAGCTGATCATTACAGCCTGGGACTATAGTAACATCCAGAGAGGTCACCAGAGGTCACAGGGGGCAGAGGGGTCTGTCTGTAACTAGGGGTCGTCTGTATTAACATTATCAGATGAAACTATAAGAATAAGGACCCCGCTTACAAGAGCTTACAGTCTGTTAGGATGAGGGGAGGACACAGAAGATGATATGTACAACGGTCCAGCCATTCTTTATAGGAAACCTACCATGTGATGTGATGCAGTATGAAGCAAACACACCTTGAGACTGCTGTAGCAACACTGATGCAGGATCAGATCTTGGTTATTACCTGAGCTGAGAGGTTTTGCTGAAAAACAATTATAACATTCAGGACCTTGGGAAAGCTGGGTCAGCATGGCTTCCTCGATCAACACATAACACACGGGAGCTTGGAATTACAAATGGAGGTTAGTCAAGACATGACTAATCAACCTCATACACAGCAGCTGAGGGATGGTGCAGCAATTGAGTATTCTGTCTGGCAGGGAGAAAAGTGATTGCATCATCATCTGCTGCAGAGAAAAACTCACAGGCTAGGACAAGCGCAGAACCAAGTGCTGAAGGAGCCATAGAAGGGACAGAGCTTCATTATCATAATGTTATATCTGTTTTATCAGCAAAACCTCTCAGCACAGGGATTAACCAAGATCTGATCCTGCATCAGTGTAGCTGCAGCATTCTCAGGGTGTTTGCTTTATACTGCATCACATCACATGGAAGATTCCTTAAAGGGATAAAATGATTAAATAAATAATTCAATAAATAAATTGATAAATATTGCTGCATGAACCAGTCACCAGCGGCTATCGAGGTTTACAGAAACCAGGGTGTATCAGGCTGCAGAGAAACCTGTTTAATGGTATCAAGTGATGAGAGATTCCATAGACTCGAGGAGGAATCAGTGGAGGTTTGGAGACAAGAAAGTGAACGTTACTAGTAATTAGGGACTGTGATAGAACAGACTGAATAGATAGATTTTTAGGGCATGTTTGGTAGTTAATTGTATTAGCCTGATAGAGGTAGCACATTCCAGAGAATGGGTTCAGCTCGGGAAAAGTCCTGGAGACGTCATTGGGAGATGCAGTACTGTGCAGAGCTTTAGGGATGAGGGTGATTAAATTGAATTGAATACGGAAGGTATGTAAGGCTGCCAGGGAGTTATGGCCAATGGAATGGAGATGTCAGGGTTAGGTTGCTTAGTAGATGGTATTAGTAAAATATAAATACCCGTGCATCCAGGACAATTGAAACCAAAATCTATTCATAACCCATTCATTAACAGTGCACCCTTGTGCATTCAAAGTACTAAGCCTACACAAATGATAGAAATAATGATATGTATGAATACATTGTAGGCTGTTTGTATGGACTTGATGTGGCATCCGAATCCCTGCCCCGGCACGGTGATCAGAGACTTCTCTGTTCTGAAGTCCGAGGAATGAAATTGGCCGGAATCTCAACAAATGTATCGTTAAAAACATAGTTTGCAGTATCGAGTCATTATAGACACGTTGGAAACATTGGGGCAGATTTACTTACCCGGTCCATTCGCGATCCAGCGGCGCATTCTCTGCGGTGGATTCGGGTCTTCCGGCGATTCACTAAGGTAGTTCCTCCGACATCCACCAGGTGTCGCTGCTGCGCTGAATGCACTGGAGTTCACCAAGCCGGGCTGAGTGAAGGTAAGCGCGCGTCCAGCGACACTTTTTTTAAAAAAATGTGGCGGTTTTTCCAAATTCGTCAGGTTTTTGTTCGTCCACCCCCCCGATTTCCGTCACGTGCAAGCTGGCGCCAATGCGAAACAATCTGATCGCGTGCGCCAAAAACCCGGGGCAATTCAGGAAAAATTGGCGCAAAACAGAAATATTCGGGTAACACATCAGGAAAACGCGAATCGGGCCCTTATAAAATGAGCCCCAACGTGTAAGATAGAAACTTTAGAATCTTCACTTCTTACACTTTTCGGCATTTAGTAGCAACAGTATAATGGGAAGAGCAGAGAGCAAGGCCAAGAGCGTCGATCAGTGATGTCTACTGGTAACTGGTCCAGGTAGAGCCTAATACCTGATCCGTGGCTGACAGCGGAAGGATTCCTATGGAGCACGTGGCTTGTGCAGGATAGTAATATCCTCCAGGTAATCCACATAGAATCCCTCCCGGCATGGAAGACACTTCTGATCTGTACGGGAGATTTATTCCATCCCCACCACAAAAATCTGAGGAAATCTTCTAAACATTATACTAGGTCCATCTGCCATTCATCGACCTAAGCTGCAGGATCCAGGCTGCCGTATAAGAAAAGGCTTCTAATAGACATATCATCTTAAATATATACATTTTTTGGTTGAGGGACATAGATCTTGGTTTGTGCCCTGTTTTTCAGACCTCGGCTGCCAGTGCTGCAACATTTGGTGATGATGATGCTGAAAAGTACAAAGTAGGACTTTGTCACAAGTCACTAGTCTTTAAGTAAACCTACCCTTGTGTTTGGGAGATAAACCTTTAGTGTGACATCTGTGCCCATTCAGCACCATCCTCTGTCCATTGCCTGCGGCTCCATTCTGTCTGTAGTCTGAACACTGCTTTATTCCTTTCCTAAAAGCCTTAATGGATTTCCACCAAACCTGTCAGTCTCCTGGGGACTTTACTCTGGTTTGTAAACAGTTAATCCGCTGGACAAAATCTGCCTCCACTCACATTTCTGCCCTGTCTGCATGTCATAAAACGGATCCAATCATCTTCTGGACTGGAACTCTTTGCTGGGCATTTCTTCCTTGCTTGCTCCAGTCTTACTTTGCGCTAGCTGCCATTCATCTTGACTTCTGTGTTTTGGATTCTTTGACCTTTGACCATCTGTTTGTCTAACATTTCTGGACCACATTTATCCTTTTGGTTCTGACCTGTATCTTGGCAATTTCTCTTCGGTGCTTGTACTGTCCTGTCTCCGTCTCCATGTTTGCACTTTGGTGCTGGATGGGAATGTCGACTAGTTGTCTGATACTGCTTTGGGTATCATGGGCAATTAGGCATCTGTGAAGGGTGTTTAGCCTTGGGGCTCACTGTCTTTGTCCTTTTTGTCCATCCAGGACATTCCCCAATAAATCTCTTCCATTAGTCAGGTCTCTGCATGTACATGTACTTGTGTCTTTGCCTCCCCTGTTCTCACCATGTTCACACAACTTCCTCTGCTCCAGCCACCCTCCCATTGGGTCTCTCTCTCCCACACAAACTTTCCTCACTTACAGACACAAGAATAGAGGAGGGAGGATCAGCATAAATCATAACTCTCCTGCTACAGCTCCTCCTATTCATCATAGCTCACACATGTAAACAAAAAATCATGATGAGTCTGCAAACAGCACTAAAGTAAGTATCAGAACTGCTGAATCACTTGATGGACATTCAGGGATTATGATTAAGGCAGTAAAGGCACATGTGCAACTTGTGTAAAAGAGTAGCCAACTTCTTTAAAAAATAGTATCTTTGAGGCCTTCACAACAAATTGGGGCTCATTTACTTACCCGGTCCAGTTGTGATCCAGTGGCGCGTTCTCTGATGCTGATTTGGGTTCTGCCGGGATTCACTAAGGTTATGCGCCCGATGTCCACTAGGTGTCGCTGCTGCGCTGAAGTCCGAAGGAGTTCACTTCCTCCGTCTCGGTCTATGTGAGTGCTATTCTTGCGACACATTTTTTTTAAAAAATTCAGCGGTTTTTCCGAATCCGTCGGGTTTTCCGACGGACACGCCCCCTGATTTCTGTCACGTGAAAGCCGGCGCCGATGCACCACAATCCGATCGTGTGCACCAAAATCCCAGGGCAATTCGGCGCGAATGGGAAAAATTCGGGAAACCCGGCGGAAAATCGCGATTTGGACCCTTAGTAAATGAGCCCCATTGAGTTGACCACCATTTCTGTAGATGGGGGAGACCAATGATAGAGAAAATCAATATTGGAAATTGCATAGACATAAGTTGATAACAATAGCACATCCACCATTAAGAGCTCTAATTGGTGCATGAGATACTTTCTCCGTGGTTATCCGGCCATCTCGTCACATCTCAGACACTCAGCCCTCTTGCACCCTCTCCAGAACTGTCTTGACTGTAGTCAATATATTCTAGAAATTTACCCTGACACTCAGTTAACAACACAAACAGAAAGACAACATTAATAATGAGGCAGCCCCTGTCAAGCTCTTTTTGAGAGATTTTTAATAAAACCTTTATGTCAAATTCTATTCAACATCTGTCAAAATTACCGGCCTGAAATAGCAAACAAAGTATTAATCGCGGGAGCGCAGTGTGGCTTTCTAATCTCAATTACAGGCTCTTCCTGACAATGACGGAACCTCTCACGACACACTCATCAAACGCCACACTTAATATCTGTCCGCAGATTTGGCGGAGATGGAGACCCGCAACAGTCCCCGGGATTTATGACACCGTTTAGCAGCGCGAGATGTAGGGAATTGTTAATTTTTAATGAAACTGGGAGAGTGTTAACGGAAAATCAGAGTCATTTGTGTAATTTCTGAGGGCAGCAGGATGCTAATTCCTTTAATTTGTAACGATAATTTATAATAACACCGGATGGAGTGAAAAATTTATAAAATTTAAAAAAAAAAAAATTTAAAGAAAATTGGAGACGAATTCAGTCTCGAAATTTTTTTTTCTTTTTTTTTTTCCCAAGACAGAAGATGTGCGAATCCTTTGGTAGTAAGAGGTTTAATTAGTATATGGGGTCATTATGACACCCGGCGCATTTCATTAGTCTCCCCTCGTATTGTTCGCTGCTGGCAGTTAGATATTGTCTGCTGGGATTGTGCAGTTTTTCGCCTTCTCTCCCCGGTCAGATCTGCTGCCGCCTCAGACAGCTTACCTGTAGTGAGGGAAAAATTGAGCACCAATTAGAAAGCTTTCAGCCCAGCACCCATGAAAAAAAAGCCAAAAGCCCATAAAGGTCAGCAGGAAATTTGAATGACAGGGCTAAAGTCTTTTTCTCATAATTTTGTGTTTGCAATAGAATTCAGAGCAATTCAGCGCCTTAAAGGCCTTAAGTGAGAACAGCAATTAATTGTAATGAATAATCTGACAAATGTGGTTGACATATGGCGGCTAATGCCCTCCTTTCTAGTGGGAGCAGTGGAAGGATTAGATTAACTCAAATGAAATCTGGGGCTGCCATGCCATCTGCATGTTCACGGAGAAATGGTACACGCTAAGTGGTGAGTGGCTAGAGATTGTGCGCGTCCCTCCCGGAGCCTTCCGCAGATATGGGAATAGCAGATTTATTATTGCACCAGCTGCCTGTCATTCCTGACAATCACATCCTACAACCTGCAAAGCTAATACAGGGAGAGAGCCCGGGAATCTCATCACAGGGCATTAGCATAAATCACCGGGTAATATCTATCGCCTCTGATGGGGCTTGTTTATTCTTCTGTTTTTCAATGTAGTTCATGGAATTTCTAGTTCTTGTAATTGATGGTTTAAGGATAAGACGGAGTTCATAGAGTAAGAGCTGCTAAAAGTCCCGCAATACGTTCTCATCCGGTAGATTTGGAATGGAAATTTCTGCGTTTGTCCTGTTTATCTGAATGGACCCCAAACTGACCCCAGCTGGTTATCAGTGGGAGAACTGTACAAAGTGTGGATATATATCAGGTCCAGTATACACCTCATACACCTCTGTTGGGTTTTAAGAGAACATAACAAAAAGCAAAAACTAAAAGTGAACAAAATGTCTTCCATTCGCCTTCCGTTCCCCCACAGATGTCACTCAATCCTCTGGTTTTGTACCTGCCTATTTTCTCCTATCTTTACCTTTGAGAGACCTGAGGCCTGGTCCCATTGTGCCTGCACCCACCCTTACCTACACTGTTTGTGTGCTGCTTACATTTTCTTTGAGTCAATCCTCCGGTAGTTACTTTTCGTTACACGTTTATTATTTATAGACGACAAAAGATGCAGAGTTTTTCTAGTCCAGTGATATTCCAGATCTTTTATGTCCGATTCCAGACGTACAACCCTGATAAATCTGACCCTGTATGGACCCTTCTGCCCCCAGCTACATTCAGGGTAAAGTGCCCCTCGTCTGTAGGTTGTAGGTGCAGGTGGTTGGTGTATCTGGTGTCAGATCCCCATCGATCAGATACTGATGAGTAGAGATGAACGGAGCGGATGGTCGGGTTCGGATACAGTGTTTGGCACCTGACTGGCCATTATAGAAACCAACCCTAACCCTAATCCTGGCCAATCACAGCCATGGCCACGGCCGATTCTAGCATATTTGCCGCATGAGGCGAGAACTAAAATGCTGCCCCTCCTCCCCTTCAGTAGCCACAACTATTCCATTATCCACACCCGGCTCAGTATATGCTGAAAACTTTACTGACAATTGGACAGGATGACTGTCACTCTACGACTGACTGCAGATTCTGAGAGGCATTAGTGGCATCTAGTACCTTATAGATGACAATCTCTTCCATCAGGAGGACTTTATTCCGGGTTCTCCAATCCATAACATATCACTGCTGAATTCATGGCCAGACGTCTTCAGCTCTGTGCAGCATCTCCACCCGGCGTCCCTAAAAATACCACAGTCACTTACAGTATAAAGTCACCTGGATAACAACACTGCGCTCCTAAATAATATATACCCCTCACAACACAACTGACCTCACTCTCCCCCACATATAAAACCTCCCTTCATTATATATAAATATTCTACTGGAATTATAGCATGTACAGCACCCCCTCTAATATATTCAAAGGCCTTTCATATATCCCTACCCATTAACCCCTTCCCGCCGCAGCCCTTTTTCGTTTTTGTGTTTTCATTTTTCACTCCCCACATTCAAAAATCTTTTTTATTTTTCCATGTACAGAGCTGTGTAATGGCTTATTTTCTGCGTAACAAATTATACTTCAAAATGTTGGTATGTAATATTCCAGGCCGTGTACAGGGAAGCGGAAAAAAAATTCCAAATACAGTGAATTTCGTAAAATAACGCATTTGTGCCGTATTCTTGTGAGCTTGGATTTTACGGATTTCACTGTGCGCCCAAAATGACAGGTCTACTTTATTCTTTGGGTCGGTACGATTACAGGGATACCAAATTTGTATAGGTTTTATAATGTTTTTATACATTTAAAAAAATTAAAACCTCCTGTACAAAAATTTTTTGGGGGATTTTGCCATCTTCTGGCGCTAATAACTTTTTTATACTTTGGTTTACGGAGCTGTGGGTGGTGTCCTGATTTGCGGATTTTGATGACGTTTACAATGTTATCATTTTTAGGACTGTACAACCTTTTGATCACTTTTTATAGAATTTTTTAATTTTTTTTAAATGGCAAAAAAGTGCCATTTTCGAATTTGGAGCGTGATTTTCCGTTACGGGGTTAAACGCATTGAAAACCGTTATCATATTTTGATAGACCGGGCATTTTCGGACGCGGTGATACCTAATGTGTTTATGATTTTTACTGTTTATTTATATTAATATCAGTTCTAAGAAAAGGGGGGTGATTTGAATTTTTCGTTTTTTTTTATTATAATTTAAAAAAAAATAAAAATTTATTTTTACTATTTTTCAGACTCCCTAGGGTACTTTAACCCTAGGGTGTCTGTACGATCCTATCATATACTGCCATACTACAGTATATGAGGCAGTATATGGGGATTTTACTCCTCTGATAGCACATTGTAATGAATGGGTTAACCCGAAGTAGCTTTGGGTCTTCGTGAGACCCGAGGCTACCATGGCGATGGATCGCCGCTCCCCGATGACGTCACGGGGAGCGACGATCCTCGGAAAGATGGCAGTGCCCATGCGGTGCCATCTTTTTGAAGCCTCTGGCGGAGATAAGCAGGAAAACACCCGCGATCGGTGCCGGCAAAGACTTACTGGCTATGGACAGGGCTCGGCGCGCGAGCCCTCTCCATGCACCAGGACCCGGCATGTGACGAACTATTACGTCACATATCGGTAAGGGGTTAAATGATATACAGACCCTCTTCTTCTTAAATAAAATCTGGCCCCACATATACAGCCCCCCAGCTTAGTTATATTCTGTGCCCTATTAACAGACGCCCCTAGTTTAATTAAAATCCCGCCCCATATGCAGAAATCACTCATTTATTTATAAACAGTCTCCCGTATAGTCCCCCACCCCAGTTGAATTCTTATCTGACCCTAATATATACCCCCCCTCTAGTTTAATTATATACAGTCTCCCATATAGTCCTCTCTAGTTTATTATTAACTTGCCCCACATACAAATTCCCCCACCACAGTTTTATTATATTCAGAAGCCCCTCCTCGCAGTTAGTGTATATACAGCCTCACATATATAATATATACAAGCCGACAGTTTATTTATATTATGTACAACCATATAGAATTCTCCCATCAAGTCTAAATACATAGAGGCTGCCAGTATGAAGAATATCCAGCCCCATAAGAATAAATTGGGATCCCCAGACCCCCCTTCCCTAGTTTTGCCAATAAAAATAATAAGACTGATACTCACCTGCAGGTGTTGTGCTCCCACGCCGCGCGGCTCCCTTCTACTTCCAGTTCTTGCCAGCCGTGGCTCCACACAGCCGTCACACCCAATGGGGCAAATTTACTTACCCGGCCCATTCGCGATCCAGCGGCGCGTTCTCTGCTCTGGATTCGGGTCCGGCCGGGATTTAAGAAGGTAGTTCCTCCGTCGTCCACCAGGTGGCGCTGCTGCGCTGAAAATCATCTCATCGCGCCGGAATGCACCACCTCGGACCAGGTGAAGGTAAGCGCTCCCCAAGCGACACTTTTTCAGTTTTTAAATGCGGCGGTTTTTCCGAATACGTCGGGTTTTCGTTCGGCCACGCCCCCCGATTTCCGTCGCGCGCATGCCGGCACCGATGCGCCACAATCTGATCGCGTGTGCCACAATCCCGGGGCAATTCAGGTACAATCGGCGCAAATCGGAAATATTCGGGTAACACGTCGGGAAAACGCGAATTGGGCCCTTAGTAAATGACCCCCAATGTGTCCCTGCATAGTACAGAGTGACGCAGGCAGCTGGAAAGGTGCTGCATCCCTCGACATATCTACCACACCTGTCTTAAAGAGACAGGTGCAATTGATTTACCTAGTGGGCGATTCGGGCGCCCTTTAGCCCACCATAGTATTGGAAATGCTGCCACTCCCCAAAGGGCTCTGCATTCTGCCGCCTGAGGCGGGATTTTCATCTCGCCTCATGGCAGATGCGGCCCTGGCCATGGCTTATTGCCTGGGGCATTAATTTTCCAGATTGGCTGTTCAGCCTCCGATCTGGCAATATGTCCAGATCTGGCAACCGGAACCGACCCCCAAACCCAAAATGGACCATTGCGTTCCCTCATAGCTACTGATGATCTATCCTGTAAATAGATCCTAAGTATCAAAATTTGACCAGATGACACATAGGACACAGGACACACAGTTATGGGTCTTCTGTATTCATAAAGGGGGCATCTACCACCGGTCTCTCCTCCTTCTCCGCAGACTCTGACAAGCTGTGGCCCTTTCATGGCTATTGGATACAGACCTGTATTTGTAATGTCATGTCTCATAATATACAATAAAAGTAGCAAAATTTCTGCCTATCAGGTCATCTGATTGGGGTGACATTGACGAGTCCAATTAAGAGGAACAGGAATAAGTTGCCGGAGATTTGCCCCAAAAATTTGCTACAACCGTTTTGTCGTCCTGCCACTAATTCCCGATCCTCTTCAGATTCTCTTTTCACAGCTGATCCTTCTCTCCATGTACAAGGCTCTTCCCAAGTGATTAGTGTAATCCTATAGCCGCTTCCCGCGTCCGGCACGGTTTGTCTCTTCCAATCTAGAATATACAAATAAGAGCAGAGGGGATCCGGCTCCGGTAACAGCTTCTTGTACTTGTACATGGATTTCACGCATATCACGGAAAGAAAGCGGAACAGTCCTGGATCAGCTTAAAGCCGCGTAACCTGTCACTGCTCATCACTGAGGTCCTGATGAAAACTTAATCCTATGTGTGGCTGCAGCAGAGCCCAATGTCATCGCACAATAGACACAAATATAAGAAGATGCCACAGTCCCGGTGCCTGGATCTATGAGGAATGTCCCCGGTGCCTGGATCTATGAGGAATGTCCCTGGTGCCGGATCTATGAGGAATGTCCCGGGTTATCAGGATGGATTCCGGGGGGAGATTTCCTCTAAGACTTAGTCAAGACAAACTAAACTGAACCTTACAGATTGTCCGGGTCTAATTTTAATAGGCAAGAAAACAAATTTCTGTTTCTGACTTAAAGGGCGTTTCTAGGAATTTGATGTGGACCACAGATACAGAAGTCTTCATGTACAATAGATGTAATTGTCCAAAACCACAAATGTCTGCGGCCTCCCAGTTGTACCCCAATTCTTCTCTGATGGCAGATAGTGACTGGGAGATAAATGCCATGTGCGCCCCTACCTTCACATTCCCCCCACATGGATTTATATACATATATATACTACTCTGTGATTTTATATGCAACCCTTTCTCCCCTTAGTAATACATATGGATGAATTTATATATCACTTCCTCCCATAGCATTCCTTAGCATAGCATTTGTTATGTGGCCAATAACAAAATAATAAAACTTACTTACCCGCCGGTGATCCCACGTGGATGGCAGACACTCTGGGGCTTATTTACTAAGGGTCCTGCGGCTGCATTTTCATCGACTTTCCCGACTTTTCGGGGATCGCGCCGGGGATTATGTTGCATGTGATCGGATTGTGTCACAATCGCGCCAGCTTTTACTCGACGCAAATTTGGGGGCAGCCAATGGATTCGGATGCGGGATTCAACATTTAAATTTGTGTCGCATCCAATGCACTTACATGCACGGGGAGGAAGATGGTGAACTCTGGGGACCTGAACGGGGAAGCGACACATGCAGGATATTGGACGCAGGATCTACGGACATCATCGTCGGAGAGTCCGGATCAGGGATCGCGACTCAGACAGGTAAGTAAAGCTGCCCCTCTGTCTGTGGTTTTCTACTTTGGAAGAACACAGGGGGCGCAATAATGTGATAGAGACGTGTGTGTCCTATACAGAGGCTTCTCTCCCAATCTATGGAATTTGTAGGATCTTATAGATGTGGACACTATTCATTTTTTTTGCTTGTTCGGACCTGTCAGTAGCTGTGGGCCGGTACTGTTTGGTGGACGGATGGTGGCCACATAATGTCTTTGGAAGCCACTGACAAGAAGAGGAATGTGAAGGAGAGGGGAGGAGGGAGATGTAGCTGCACTTTATACCATAACTTTCCTCTGTGTCTTCTTACTTCTCTCTTCTCAGATCTCTGCTTTTGGGCAACATCTTCTTGAAATTGTAATCCGGAAGCCCCATGCTGGATCGGGCTCGTCAGACTATACAGATTGCTAGAGTTATCTGCCATAAACTACTCTGATACATAAGGAAAGTTACAACAATAGAGAATTTGCTCGGTGTCATAGATCTGTTGTCCGGGATCATGTCCGGGGGCGGTAGATGCTTCGCTGTGATCCGCTCAGGGCTGGGATGTGATTTCACTCGCCTGGTGAATTGATTGATTGATGATTGATCGTCGGGGATTACAGGACGTGGTTATCTGTGCAGCAGTAATCAGAAATATACGTTTGCTCTTTTTCTAGCCTTAATGGCCTCCGTCCGAGCAAATTACATGCGCACGACTGGAACATTATGTGCAGCGTGTAATCAACAACACAGATAGTCACCGCGTCGCCCTAATGTGTCCTAATGCCACGGCCAGTGATGAGCCTGCAAGGAAAAGTTCTTCTGGATACATTGTTTTATATTGTAGGATTCCTTTATGTCAATGGACATGATGCTGAGATATTCTAGATTAATGGACATTCACAGATACGAGCAAGATTTGCATGTAAAACTTTGCACAAATCACTAGTCAAGTGTCTGTACAAGAGGAGTAACATTGTTTCTGGTCCAGAACTTCATGAAGATTTCTCTCTGTGATAATTTATCGCTGCTGAATATGTTACCAGATGTCTTTGGCTTTTTGCAGCTCCACACTGTGACCCTAAATACCCCGCAGTCAATGACAACATCAAGGCAGATGGCTAACAAATATGTCCTGCACTGTGCACTAAAATTTGACCAATTTGACATGCTTGTGCAGCGCTGCGTAATCTGTGTGTGCTATATAAATAAAGAATTATTATTATTATTAAATAATATATACCCCCCCCCACAACACAGATTACCCCAAATACCCCCCCATAACAAAGCCGTGCTGTGCCCCCTGCATGTATCACTAATTACAATGTGACTCTGCAATATATTGCAATGTGTACTATACCCCCGGAATACATAATACTGTAATTAGTTAATTTATATGTTGTGCCCCAATTATGTACATAGTGGGGCAGATTTACTTACCCGTTCCTGTTGCGATCCAACGGCGGGTTCTCCAATGAGGAATCGGGTCTTCCGGCGATTCACTAAGGTCCTGCACCCGATGTCCACCAGGTGTCACTGATGCGCCGAGGTCCGCCGGAGTTCACTATCCTCTTCCTGGTGCATGTAAGTGTGGGTCAAGCGACACTTTTTTTTTTTTCAATACGGCGGTTTTTCTGAATTTGTCGGGTTTTCCGACAGCCACGGCCCCCGATTTCTGTCACATGCATGCTGGCGGCGATGCACCAAAATCCCGGGGCAATTCGGCGCAAACCGGTAATTTTCGGGAAACCCGACGAAAAAGAGCGAATGTGCCCCAATATGTTTCTATATAAATTATTTTATATACAATTTAGCTCCCTCCAATACTATAATACTAAAATGCCCCATCCAATTAAATGTTTACATGTCCGTCAATTATTCTCTATGCCCTGATCAATTCATTTATACATTGTCCTCCTCTCATCAAATATTTTGTATATACAATCCCTAATGAACTATTTCATGCATAATGCCCTAATACAGGCAGTCCCCGACTTAAGGACACTCGACTTACAGACAACTCCTAGTTACAGACGAACCTTTTGTATCTTGAAATACACATTGGGACAGATTTACTTACCCGGTCCATTCACGATTCAGCGGCGCGTTCTCTGTGGAGGATTTGGGTCCGGCCGGGATTCACTAAGGCAGTTCCTCCGACGTCCACCAGGTGTCGCTGCTGCGCTGAAGACCATCGGATTGCATCGGAGTTCACCGTCCTACCCTGGGTGAAGGTAAGCGCGTGTCGAGCGACACTTTTTTTTTTTAAATGCGGCGGTTTTTCAGAATCCGTCGGGTTTTTGTTCAGCCATGCCCCCAATTTCCGTCGCGTGCATGCCAGCGCCGATGCACCACAATCCGATCAGCGAAAATCGGAAATATTCGGGTAACACGTCGGGAAAACGTGAATATTGGGTTAAAAAAAAATCCCTAAGGACAAATGATCTCTAATTTATCATCAGAGTCTCTTGATTTTACGTTGCCAATTGAAGGAAAGACGAGATTGTACAGACGAGAAAACACAATTTCATTGTAACCAAAACTATGGATTATGTGGAGCAGAAAGTCACTGAAAAATAAAACCTAAATTAAACCTGGAGAACCCAACAGCTCTATGCATTCCATGGCGGTGATGCAGGAGAATTAAAGGGGGTTTCCACTTCAGTTATTGATGACTTATCCATAGAAAAGGACATCAATATGAGATCTCTGACGTCTGGCACTTGGTGAATAAGCCGCCAATATCTCTAACCCTTACAGTGAGGTTAGTGGCAGATTACAGTAGCCGGATGACCTGTGATGCCCTCGTGACCTAGAGGAATATTCCCATTATTATATTTCTGTGACGCGCTGATCCTATAGAACGTTGGATAATGCAGAACTTGTCAAGTCTCAAGTTTCTCGAGAAATTTAACAGCACATCTTTACATACATGGAACCGATAAGTCATGGGTTGCCAACTCCTTATCTGCGGTGCTCATTAGTGTTAGGTCAGGTCCCCGGTTCCTTCTCTCTGACCACAGGTGGGTTGTTCCAAATTAGAATCACTAATTGAGCGACCGTATCTCAAGAACGAAGATTTTAACAATCAGGTCGGAGATCTCTCGAGTGTTTAATTTGACCATAAAAAGAAAAAAAAAATATGTTAATTTACTCAACGCTCTCCAAAATGGGTTTCCTCTCCTAATGAGCAATTTCCTGGAAAAGACCACAAATACAGATTCCATTCAACAAAAATATTACATACAATGGAAAGGAATGAATTATCAAAAAATCAGGAGAACAGAGAAAAATCTAATGAAATCACAAACAAATAATTATTCAAATAGTAAATAAAAAGAAGAAAATAGAAACATTGTAACATATGTAACAAATGTATCTTTATAAAACAATTGGGCTACTGCCCCCCCCCCTACTTTGCTCTAAAAATGAGGCTCACTCTATAATCTCCGGGATCGGTATTGGTTGAGCAAAGCTGAATGTAGGGCACAAAAATATCACATACAATGGAAGGGATGAAAAATCAGGAGAACAGAGAAAAATCAAATGAAATGACCAAAAAATGATGATTAAAATAGTAAGAAAAATTGTTAATACCGACAGTCCCCGAGTTACGTACAAGAGAGCTTCCATAGGTTTGTTCTTAAGTTGAATTTGTATGTAAGTCAAAACTGTATATTTTATAATTGAAGATGCAGAAAAATACATTTTTTTTGCCCCAGTGACAATTTGAGTTTCAACATTTTTTGCTGTAATTGGACCAAGAATCATCAATAAAGCTTCATTACAGACACCTTACAGCTGATCATTGCAATCCAGAAAGCTTCACCAAAGGTCACAGTGGGCAGAGGGGTCTGTCTGTAACTAGGGGTCGTCTGTAAGTTGGTTCTTTTAAGTAGGGGACCGCCTGTACAAGCAAATATAAACATTGTAGCATATTCTATCCTAAAAATGTATCTTTATTAAATAATTGGGCCACTGCGTGACACATTTCTGTCGCACTCTGCATGATAAATGTGGCGCACGGTCCAACCGAGCACCGGAACGCCCCTTTATGTTGTGTTTTATGGGATTCACCGCTGGGAATAACTGTTGTTAATGTTGTTAAACATTAACATTCTAGGACACAGCAATAACTAACATGTTTATGATTTTACTTATTTCATGCATTTATTTTTATATATGTTCTTGGGAAGAGATTCTTTTTTTTTTTTTCATTTTTACTGTTATTTCAGTCCCTCTAAGGTTTTTAAACCCTAGGGGGTCTGATCACTTACACAATACTCTGTATTGCCGTATATTGTAGATATATCACTTCTATATTACATTCTGTCTGTAATATAGAGAGTCTACTGAGAGCTATGGGGGTCCCTTAACAGGCTCACAGCTGTCATTGCACCAATCAGCACGCTCCGATGACATCACGGGGGGTTCTTACCGGCATTTAAATATGGCAGCGCCCGCGAGCTGACCTGTGAGGTGCCAGAGCCGACCACCTCGGTTACTGGCCGGTGTAACACACATGACCTCTACACTGCGTATGGAGAGCGCCCGGTCTGTCAGCCCCCTCCATACACCCCTTCACGACCAGTCATGAAGGGTTTAATGTGCACATTTCTTTTATAAGGGCCCATTCACACCATTATAAAGGGATGAAACCAATGTATGGAAACTCCATCCCTACGACGGAGGGATTTCTGCTAATGTTTGCCGTTTTTTACTGATTTTATTTTTGTTTTACCAACAGCTGATCAGGAGCAGTGAAAAAAATAAAACGAATGAAAAAAGTCAACATTTTGTTTTAGGCAATGAATAAATTCCCTTTTGCTTGTCAGTTCAAATGAACACATAGTAATTCGCTCTTCGGATAACTTAGTGTCAGTGGTTTTTGTTGTTCTGGTCGAGGACTGACGGTAGATAAGGACTTTCTTTTTACTTTCCATTGACTTGGATGTTGCAACTTTCCCTTCCATCATTTATCAAAGCAAAAATATCGCTGCAGCCGCTTTATTTTTATTATAAATAACTGAGTTTAGTAACGGGCATCAGGAACAGCGGCGTGAACTAGATTATCCAAATTTCATGTTAATCCAAAAACTGGTGGAGTTTAAACCCGTGCAAATACTGTGTAAAAATTGGCAAAATAAACTGTAAAAAATATTTTAAAAATTTCTAAATCCCCAACAAGATTATAAAAAGTAGAATAGCGGCGCAGACACTTCTTAGATACCTGGGCAAACCATTTTAGTCTAGAAGAACGCGCAAAGTCCGACAAAAGTGCAGCGCGCGACCCTTAGTAAATGAGCCCCAGCATGTGGTCCGGACATTGTACAAGCCGTTACTATTTGTGCAAAAATGAAGTTGGGAATGTTCTCTCACCTTTTCTCATATTGGTCACAAATGAGATCTACTTTGTAGGGGAAGAATTTGCGAAAATTTTGCCTCAAAATTAGGCGCAAATAATGCGGCCGTGCGACAATTCAAAATACATTCAATAAGGCAAAAAAAAAAAACAACTAACATAGATTACAAGACAAGAACAAACAAGGAACAAACCAGACGCAAAAAAAACGCACCCAAGACAGTGGGGCATATTTACTTACCTGGTCCATTCGCGATCCAGCGGTGCTGGATTCAGGTCTTCCGGCGATTCACTAAGGCAGTTCCTCCGAACTGAAGTCCACCGAGGTCCGCCGGAGTGCACGCTCCATTACCTGGTGAAGGTAAGCGCGTGTCCAGTGACACTTTTTTTAAAAAAAATGTGGCGGTTTTTCCGAATCCGTCGGATTTTCGTTCGGCCACGCCCCTGATTTTCGTTTCGTTGCGTGCATGCCGGCGCCGATGCGCCACAATCCGATCGCATGCGCCAAAATCCTGGGGCAATTCAGGGAAAATCGCCCCCAAACGGAAAAATTTGGGTAACCCCACGTAAAAAACACGATTCGGGCCCTTAGTAAATGACCCCCAGTGTGATCAATGTCCCCCAATGCTTGTTGTTAGTTGCTTTATATTAGTAATTATATTTCAATATATTCTTAAGCGGTCATTATTATTCTGTTCTGCGAGTAACAAGTATTAATTATTAAGAACATTTATTGGAACAGTTTTGTTTTATTATTTGATAATAAAATAATAAAATTGCTGTTATTATTATTATTATTATTATTATTATTATCCATTGTTATCCCTGGTATTTTAGGAGAAATTGTGCACAGTTGTATAATAATAATAATAATAACTGTTATATGAAAATGAATGTATTTTGTTACATCCTGACTACTATTTGTTACATTTGGGGGCCTGGGCTCTTCTTTGCTGTTTATTTGCTTTGCTCGCTGTGATGTGGAAGGCAATGGATGGCAGAGCATCTATGTCTCTATATTGTGTGTTACCACAAGTGACAATTATTCCGGTTACAGCTGTAATTTCCTGCAATGACTGCGTCGGATAAATGTGACCTGTGATTTGGCTCTTGTCGCCCGGTCAGGGCTCCACTCCTGAGATATCACATGAGCTACGGATATATTATTTCTGGCAGATTGTAACTTTTACTTACATTTACTACAGTATGGAGCGAGAATGTTTCATGTCATTATACTCCGCGGGGGCCGTGCTCCATTTCACTCTCCATATCCGGACCTGCAGCCAAGCTGTGTAATTCGGAGTAATTTTACTTGTACTTCATTTCCCCATCATTCAGCCGCTTTATTTTTCTGATCTAGTTCCTTCATTTTTTTTCTCAATGCTTTGAAAAACCTTAAATTTTTTTATATTCTTATTGGAATGATGACTACAAGCGCCCAATAATATATACAAGGAGAAAACGGCTGGAAATGTAGCGAGAAACTTGTCTTCAAGGAAATATACACTGCTGAAAAGGAAACACTTAGATCCCACGTCCGAGATCTCAATGAAATATTCCAGGTGTCAATTAGGGTATGAAATTTACTCTTCCAAATGAACGAAAGGAATAATATAATAAAGGTTGAATAACATGCAGGTATCACACGATAAACAATTGGTTATACTTATACTATGTATTAGGCAATGTTTCCTTAAAGGGAACCTGTCACCAGGAGAGCCATGTTTAGCCCTCCCCCAGTCCCCACAGAGCATAGTACATACACTGCCAAAGTGTTTTTGTATAAAAAATAGGTTTTACAGAAAAAAAGATATTTTATATTGTACCTTCCATTAGCATCCTCTGTGTGACTAGGCAGTTGCCAATTGGGAGGGGCTGGAAAGGAGCAGTTACCCCCCACCCTTGGGAAACATGTGACTTTTTCAAATATATGAATAACTCCCCTCACTCGGGATTGGCTGTAGAGGAGCAGGGGGCGTCGCTAAGCCCAGTGATGGGTGTTTTCATATATTTGTAAGGTCACATGGAGGAGCTGTTTCCCAAGGGTGGGGGTGGACTGCTCCTTTCCAGCCTCTCCCAATAGGCAACTGTCTAGTCACACAGCAGATGCTAATGAAAGGTACAATATAAAATATCTTTTTTTCTGTAAAACCTATTTTTAATACAAAAACACTTTGGCAGTGTATGTACTATGCTCTGTGGGGACTGGGGGAGTGCTAAATATGGCTCTCCTGGTGACAGGTTCCCTTTAAATGGATACCATAATATGTTCACTTGTTTTGTGTTAAGAACGCGCTGCTGCTATGTGATATTTCTTCTTTTGTACAATGTTGACATAAATAAACTTTTGTAAAAAAAAAAAAAAAAAAAGAAATATTCCAGTTGCAATTCTGTAATCATTACACAGCGGAAGTCAATATCAATGGAAATCATTGCTAATAACCCTTGGAGGTCTGGATGTGGAAGGATACTATAAATCAAAGTAGAAAATCAAATTTCAGGCTCATACAATTTCAGTGGATGGACATGGAAATACAACATGGAAATGGGGTTCAGTGCCCCCCACTCCTTACAATGGCTGCGCATTCTCCAGATGAGGCTCAAGATAGTGTGAGGCCCCTAATACCTGCATGACCCCCTACAATGCCTCGGCAAAATCCTGATGCGGTTCAGTATTTTTTGTGGCCCTCGTGTGCCTGTAGGACCTCCATACAATGTCTAGGCTTACTACTGATCACGCCCAGTTGTATGTGTGGCCCCCATGTGCCTGTATGACCTCCCTACAATGTCTAGGCTTACTACTGATTACGCCCAGTTGTATGTGTGGCCCCCATGTGCCTGTATGACCTCCCTACAATGTCTAGGCATACTACTGATTATGCCCAGTTGTATGTGTGCCCCCCATGTGCCTGTATGACCTCCCTACAATGTCTAGGCATACTACTGATTACGCCCAGTTGTATGTGTGCCCCCCATGTGCCTGTATGACCTCCCTACAATGTCTAGGCATACTACTGATTACGCCCAGTTGTATGTGTGCCCCCCATGTGCCTGTATGACCTCCCTACAATGTCTAGGCATACTACTGATTACGCCCAGTTGTATGTGTGCCCCCCATGTGCCTGTATGACCTCCCTACAATGTCTAGGCATACTACTGATTACGCCCAGTTGTATGTGTGCCCCCCATGTGCCTGTATGACCTCCCTACAATGTCTAGGCATACTACTGATTACGCCCAGTTGTATGTGTGGCCCCCATGTGCCTGTAGGACCTCCATACAATGTCTAGGCATACTACTGATTACGTCCAGTTGTATGTGTGCCCCCCATGTGCCTGTATGACCTCCCTACAATGTCTAGGCATACTACTGATTACGTCCAGTTGTATGTGTGCCCCCCATGTGCCTGTATGACCTCCCTACAATGTCTAGGCATACTACTGATTACGTCCAGTTGTATGTGTGCCCCCCATGTGCCTGTATGACCTCCCTACAATGTCTAGGCATACTACTGATTACGCCCAGTTATATGTGTGGCCAACCATGTGCCTGTATGACCTCCATACAATGTCTAGGCATACTACTGATTACGCCCAGTTGTATGTGTGCCCCCCGTGTGCCTGTATGACCTCCCTACAATGTCTAGGCATACTACTGATTACGCCCAGTTGTATGTGTGGCCCCCATGTGCCTGTATGACCTCCATACAATGTCTAGGCATACTACTGATTACGCCCAGTTGTATGTGTGGCCCCATGTGCCTGTATGACCTCCCTACAATGTCTAGGCATACTACTGATTACGCCCAGTTGTATGTGTGCCCCCCATGTGCCTGTATGACTTCCCTACAATGTCTAGGCATACTAATGATTATGCCCAGTTGTATGTGTGGCCCCCATGTGCCTGTATGACCTCCCTACAATGTCTAGGCATACTACTGATTACGCCCAGTTGTATGTGTGCCCCCCGTGTGCCTGTCTGACCTCCCTACAATGTCTAGGCATACTACTGATTACGCCCAGTTGTATGTGTGCCCCCCATGTGCCTGTATGACCTCCCTACAATGTCTAGGCTTACTACTGATTACGCCCAGTTGTATGTGTGCCCCCATGTGCCTGTATGACCTCCCTACAATGTCTAGGCATACTACTGATTACGCCCAGTTGTATGTGTGCCCCCCATGTGCCTGTATGACCTCCCTACAATGTCTAGGCATACTACTGATTACGCCCAGTTATATGTGTGGCCCCCCATGTGCCTGTATGACCTCCCTACAATGTCTAGGCATGCTACTGATTACGCCCAGTTATATGTGTGGCCAACCATGTGCCTGTATGACCTCCATACAATGTCTAGGCATACTACTGAGCACGCCCAGTTGTATGTGTGGCCCCATGTGCCTGTATGACCTCCCTACAATGTCTAGGCATACTACTGATCACGCCCAGTTGTATGTGTGGCCCCCATGTGCCTGTATGACCTCCCTACAATGTCTAGGCATACTACTGATTACGCCCAGTTATATGTGTGGCCCCCCATGTGCCTGTATGACCTCTCTACAATGTCTAGGCATACTACTGATTACGCCCAGTTGTATGTGTGGCCCCCCATGTGCCTGTATGACCTCCCTACAATGTCTAGGCATACTACTGATTACGCCCAGTTGTATGTGTGCCCCCCATGTGCCTGTATGACCTCCCTACAATGTCTAGGCATACTACTGATTACGCCCAGTTGTATGTGTGGCCCCCATGTGCCTGTATGACCTCCCTACAATGTCTAGGCATACTACTGATTACGCCCAGTTGTATGTGTGGCCCCCATGTGCCTGTAGGACCTCCCTACAATGTCTAGGCATACTACTGATTACGCCCAGTTGTATGTGTGGCCCCCATGTGCCTGTAGGACCTCCATACAATGTCTAGGCATACTACTGATTACGCCCAGTTGTATGTGTGGCCCCCATGTGCCTGTATGACCTCCATACAATGTCTAGGCATACTACTGATTACGCCCAGTTGTATGTGTGGCCCCCATGTGCCTGTATGACCTCCATAAAATGTCTAGGCATACTACTGATTACGCCCAGTTGTATGTGTGGCCCCCATGTGCCTGTATGACCTCCCTACAATGTCTAGGCATACTACTGGTTACGCCCAGTTGTATGTGTGGCCCCCATGTGCCTGTATGACCTCCATACAATGTCTAGGCATACTACTGATTACGCCCAGTTGTATGTGTGGCCCCCATGTGCCTGTATGACCTCCCTACAATGTCTAGGCATACTACTGATTACGCCCAGTTGTATGTGTGGCCCCAAGTGCCTGTAGGACCTCCATACAATGTCTAGGCATACTACTGATTACGCCCAGTTGTACATGTGGCCCCCATGTTCCTGTGTGACCTCCCTACAATGTCTAGGCTACTACTGATTACGACCAGTTGTATGTGTGGCCCCCATGTGCCTGTATGACCTCCCTACAATGTCTAGGCATACTACTGATTACGCCCAGTTGTATGTGTGGCCCCAAGTGCCTGTAGGACCTCCATACAATGTCTAGGCATACTACTGATTACGCCCAGTTGTACATGTGGCCCCCATGTTCCTGTGTGACCTCCCTACAATGTCTAGGCTACTACTGATTACGACCAGTTGTATGTGTGGCCCCCATGTGCCTGTATGACCTCCATATAATGCTTAGGCTTTCTCCAGATGGGGCTCCGTAATGTGTGGCCTCCACATTCCTGTAGATTCTAGGAAAGAGGACGCTGATCCAGGTAATTTTTCTCACTGCCGCCAGGAGAGGGATTTTTTCCCCCACTATGGGTGTAATGGCATCAGCCATTGCTTTTGCCATCCTCTGGGTGAAACACTGCAGGATCATAGGTTGAACCTGATAAACTGGATAAACAGGATTAATAGGAACTTAATAAACAGGATCTCTGCAGGATCATAGGTGGAACTGATGAAATGCATAAACAGTATCACCAGGAATAGGATCAACAGGAACTTGATAAGCAAGATCGATGCGGGATCATGGGTTGTATGCCCAGTTGTATGTGTGGCCCCCATGTGCCTGTATGACCTCCCTACAATGTCTAGGCATACTACTGATTACGCCCAGTTGTATGTGTGCCCCCCATGTGCCTGTATGACCTCCCTACAATGTCTAGGCATACTACTGATTACGCCCAGTTGTATGTGTGCCCCCCATGTGCCTGTAGGACCTCCCTACAATGTCTAGGCATACTACTGATTACGCCCAGTTGTACGTGTGGCCCCCATGTGCCTGTATGACCTCCCTACAATGTCTAGGCATACTACTGATAACGCCCAGTTGTATGTGTGGCCCCCATGTGCCTGTATGACCTCCCTACAATGTCTAGGCATACTACTGATTACGCCCAGTTGTATGTGTGGCCCCATGTGCCTGTAGGACCTCCCTACAATGTCTAGGCATACTACTGATTACGCCCAGTTGTATGTGTGGCCCCAAGTGCCTGTAGGACCTCCCTACAATGTCTAGGCAAACTACTGATTACGCCCAGTTATATGTGTGGCCAACCATGTGCCTGTATGACCTCCATACAATGTCTAGGCATACTACTGATTACGCCCAGTTGTACATGTGGCCCCAAGTGCCTGTAGGACCTCCATACAATGTCTAGGCATACTACTGATTACGCCCAGTTGTATGTGTGGCCCCCATGTTCTTGTGTGACCTCCCTACAATGTCTAGGCATACTACTGATAACGCCCAGTTGCATGTGTGGCCCCCATGTGCCTGTATGACCTCCCTACAATGTTTAGGCATACTACTGATTACGCCCAGTTGTATGTGTGGCCCCCATGTGCCTGTATGACCTCCCTACAATGTCTACACATGCTCCTTATTAGGTTCAGTATTGTGTGTGGCCCCCATGTGCCTGTATGACCTCCATATAATGCTTAGGCTTTCTCCAGATGGGGCTCCATAATGTGTGGCCTCCACATGCCTGTAGATTCTAGGAAAGAGGACGCTGATCCAGGTAATTTTTCTCACTGCCGCCAGGAGAGGGATTTTTTCCCCCACTATGGGTTTAATGGCATCAGCCATTGCTTTTGCCATCCTCTGGGTGAAACACTGCAGGATCATAGGTTGAACCTGATAAACTGGATAAACAGGATTAATAGGAACTTAATAAACAGGATCTCTGCAGGATCATAGGTGGAACTGATGAAATGCATAAACAGTATCACCAGGAATAGGATCAACAGGAACTTGATAAGCAAGATCGATGCGGGATCATGGGTTGAATTTGATAAACTTCCTTTGATAATATGGGAAAAAATTCCAAAAGTGCAGACAATTGTCTATTTTGAGACTTTGGGGTGTATTTACCAGGGCTTCTGTGTCAGGACGCTGGCGTAGAAGCCCTGATATAAGCGGAAACGTGAGAGTGGGGCGGCGCGGGACATTACTGTCCCCAGTGCACTGGCTGCATCCGGTGCCCCTTGATGTATCCGTCTGCACCCAGAGGATCGGCGGGGCAATCAGGCGCCGGCGTGTGATAAATAACCCCTCTTTACTTTAGTAGTTTTTGTAAATAAATCAGCATTTTGTGAATACAGCTCTTTATATTTCCATCAATGTCGTATTATACGTCGAATACAAAATGTGCAACGTGTAAAAATTGTTACTATTCTTTTTTTAAGTTGAAAAATGATCCTATAAAGCAATGATAACTTTTACCCAAATTAGACAAATGACTTGGGCCAAATGTTTATTTAGTAGCCGAGGCGAGAAGATGATTTTTCAATTTGTAAAATTTTATCTTTTTTTTTTAATTTTTTTAAATAAATATTCAAACATTTGCAGTTATGTAATTTTTCCAATGTGTTTGGTTAATCAGACCACTACATGTATTTAAAACATCCTTTTTGTATTAATTATAGACACTGAAAAAGGCTAAATTCAGAATAACCCTCCTTTTGGAAGATGTAATTGCTAAGGACCTTGCCTTAATATTAACCAGGGTAATTACTATGCATCGCACACCCACCCAGAATGTTTGCATAGCTATCACAAGCGCTTTCATAAATGATGCTTTAATTAGTCTTAATTAGAATTTGTTTAAGTCAGCAGGGAATGCAGAGCCCATGAAATGATGTATGTAATAAGCATCAGGCTCACTTTTTACTTGGGGAATAGAGCTGACAAAATCACATCACATTAAATTGATTCAGTCAGAATTAAAATTCTTATGGTATTAATTAAATGAGGGATCTCATTAGCAGCCGGCGAGATGACGGAGTGACTCTATGGCGACCAGATGTGAGGGGAACTGTATTAGAGGGAAAAGTCTCACCAAACATTGGGGTCGGAGAAGAGTGGACACTAGAATATGTTTCCAAAAACACATGAAAAAAATCATATAAAAATGTAAGAAGAAATAGATATGAAATATTATAAAATAACATAAAATGTATAAATAACAATGAGTTCATTTCCTTCCTCGTTAATGAATAATAATGAATACATCTTATTTCTATAGCACCTTCTTATTCCACAGCGCTGTACAGATAACGGGGTCATGACATTACGGGGTAATATGATAGACATGAGTTGTAATTCAATGGGAATAAATAGCTGAAAGATAAAACTGAAAAATTTGGGGGGGGGGGGGGGGAGGGTTATAATTTTTTTCTAGATGACCAATCACAACAACTGGTCACTGTTTCAAATTCCATTTTCAAAATTCCAATTTGATGTAGAAAAACCCCCTCAAAAACTATAAATGAAGGGTTGTCCTGGAGACCTATGAGTAGGCGTGTCCATGGGGGGGGGGGGGCTCCTCTATATAAAATATTATTTTTGAAAATATCGGGTCATCCGAGGCTTCCTCAAACAGATCATGTGAGGAGATAGAAGTGTGGGACATATTTACCCTATTTCTAATTCCCACCGAAGTGTCTATGGACCTCAAAGTTTTTTTGGGAATTGTAGAAAACCCCCATTTACCAGAAGGACATATTTTTACCCACCTTTGATCATGGCCGTTCTCAGATACTCCCTGTGGAGGTGAAACAATAGACTCCATCAGAACCTGTTGAGGCCACTTATTGGCCGCTGAGTTCTGGTGCCCACTAACACTTCTGGTCCACTTGGGAGAGCCGTCAATACATAATTGGAGGGTCTTTCCAACGGGATAGGCTCAGTTATCTAAGGTGTAAGATGTAAATGTTTTATAGATGTGCAGAGAACTAGGAGTATGAGTATAATTAACCCATGGATGGCTCACAAATATCATTGAACAAGCAAGCCCCTTTAAGACGCGGGCCTGTAGCTGAGTCCTCCTTATCCAAAGGTCAATTTTGTGGTCGTTGACCTGCATATAATTACTATTACCAAGGCAATGTGGGCCCATGGCAAACCCCCCTCCCACTAGGTCCCAGCAACTATTTATGGGGACATCTCAATCTTCCTCAAATAGATCATGTGAGGAGAAAGAAGTTCTCTATGGGACATGTTGAAGTTCAATATACCCAAATTTTTATTCCCACTAAGTGTCTATGGACCTTAGTGGGAATTCAGTTTTTTTTGGAATTCTGGAAAAAAAACCCTGGGGGCAGGTACACAAAAAAAAATGTTTTCCTGTACACCATTGGCTCCTGATTTAAGCATCACGGTCCCGGTCAGTTCTTTGGCCGCAACGCTCTGGTGACCACTAATACTTCAGGCCCTGTTGGGAGTGTTGGCAAAGTGACTGCGGTTGTGACATCGGAATTGGGAGCCAAAGCGAGGTAAGTACTTTATTATTTCCTTACACCTGTCCAAGCTCCCAGGGGGCATTCGGGAATTTCCAAACTATCCGATTGCTCTCGTAAAGGTTCATCTCCCGTAGAGAGTCGCCGATTGAATTCCAAACTCTCCGATCATTATCTTCCCCATCATCTAAGAGTCACGATGGAAAATCGGCCGATCCGGTGGAGTTTGACCGATTTGTGTCTAATTGTTGGCAGAATCCTTACAGAATGGGATGGAGTAGATGTGACAGCAGAATTGTGGTTTGGGGGTAGATTGAGGCGCGCAGGTGTGAATTAGTCTCCCGATACTTTCATCTCGTCAGGTATATTTAGCTTTCCGTTTTGTAGGAAGTTTACCGCCGGTGCCATAAATCAGCCGGTAGCAGATTCATTTTTCTCTAGTTAGTGCAAAAGATGGATCATTACTGGAAAATCACAGATAATGTCTTTACTTTGGTAAATACTCCGATGGGCACATCAATGTTAATTGCCGCACATTTGCATTCGCCTCCTTAGATTTTTGTGTCGGTTATTTAAAGTAGCAAGGTCCATGCAGCTCACATTCTGCTAAATGGTTGATAATTGGAGATAAACAGTTTAACATTAAAGGAGATATTCTCCAGGTCCCAATAGCGGAAAAAACTCAACCTATGGCACAAAATAACATTGACATCCCATGATCCTCTCCTGCCAATTATGGGGTAGTTAATGTCGGATGGAGACCTGATTGTTGTGACTGGAAACCTTATGGAACCATTGAACTAATCAAGGAGCGGGTCCGGGACGGCTCAGATTAAAGGACGTCTTATTAATTGACTGGGTTCCTCGACCCGCGACCCCAAATCTTTTTGCAAAGTACATATATGTCCGCTGTCATCACGGTAACTGACAGAGACCTGTAGGTGGCGGAGAGATGGGTCCGTGCACTTTTCTTAGGTGATCTTTACGTCTTGAAGTGTAAAGTAGGAGGTCACTTTATGATCAATCACGTTTTGCCTTTAAAGGACGAGACTCACGTAAAGCGGCTCCGCGCGTGGTTAATGCTGTAATTAGTCCATAGGAAAGGAGTTTAGTGACATCAATGTCTCCTGTAACATAAGGAGGTGCTTAGTGTATGGAGAATTACACCCATTAACCCCTCTGCTGCCGTGATACTTTCCTCTCGTAAAGGTTGTGGCCACTTTCTCAATGAAGTTTGTAAATCTTCTAGTGCAATATGTTTCCTTTATCATTTTGTACAGAACAAGGAATCTTCATGGTGAAGGACATAAAACAAGTTGTGTGTAGATTGATCCTGCAGCCAGACTCCCCTCCTATTGTCTCCTAATATCACCTATACATTTACCTGTACACCCTATAATATCACCTATACATTTACCTGTACACCCTATAATATCACCTATATATTTACCTGTACAGACTATAATATTACTTATACATTTACCTGTACACCCTATAATATCATCTATACATTTACCTGTACAGCCTATAATATCACCTATACATTTACCTGTACACCCTATAATATATCACCTATACATTTACCTGTACACCCTATAATATATCACCTATACATTTACCTATACACCCTATAAAATCACCTATACATGTATCTGTACACCCTATAATATTACCTACACATTTGCCTGTACACCCTATAATATCACCTATACATTTACCTGTACACCCTATAATATTACCTACACATTTGCCTGTACACCCTATAATATCACCTATACATTTACCTGTACACCCTATAATATCACCTATACATTTACCTGTACACCCTATAATATCACCTACACATTTACCTGTACACCCTATAATATCACCTATACATTTACCTATATACCCTGTAATGTCACCTATATATTTACCCGTACACCCTATAATATCACCTATATATTTACCTCTACAGCCTATAACATTACCTATACATTTACCTCTACAGCCTATAATATCATCTATACATTTACCTGTACACCCTATAATATTACCTACACATTTACCTGTACACCCTATAATATATCACCTATACATTTACCTGTACACCCTATAATATTACCTACACATTTACCTGTACACCCTATAATATCACCTATACATTTATCTGTACACCCTATAATATTACCTACACACTTACCTGTACACCCTATAATATCACCTATACATTTACCTATACACCCTATAATATCACCTATACATTTACCTGTACAGCCTATAATATTATCTATACATTTACCTGTACACCCTATATTATCAACTATATATTTACCTGTACATCCTATAATATCACCTATACATTTTCCTATACACCCTATAACATTACCTAAACATTTACCTGTAAAGCCTATAATATCACCTATACATTTACCTGTACAGCCTATAATACCACCTATACATTTACCTGTGCACTGTATAATATCACCTATACATGTACCTGTACACCCTATAATATTACCTATACATTTACCTTTACACTCTATAACATTATATATACAATTACCTCTACAGCCTATAATACCACCTATACATTTACCTGTACAGACTATAATATCACCTATACATTTACCTGTACAGCCTATATTATTACCTATACATTTACCTTTACACTCAACAATATCACCTATACATTTACCTGTGCACTGTATAATATTACCTATACATTTACCTATACACCCTATAATATTACCTTTACATTTACCTGTACACCCCATAATATTACCTATATATTTACCTGTACAGCCGATAATATCACCTATACATTTACCTGTACACCCTATAATATTACTTATACATTTACCTGTACACTCTATAATATCACCTATATATTTATCTGTACAGCCTATAACATTACCTATACATTTACCTGTAAAGCCTATAATATCACCTATACATTTACCTGTACACTTTATAATATCACCTATACATTTACCTGTACAGCCTATAATATCCCCTATACATTTACCTGTACACCCTATAATATTCCCTATATATTTACCTGTACAGCCTATAATATTACCTATACATTTACCTGTACAGCCTATAATATTCACCTATAGATTTACCTGTACACCCAATAATATTACCTATACATTTACCTGTACACCCTATAGTATGACATATACATTTTCCTGTACAGCCTATAATATTACCTATACATTTACCTGTACAGCCTATAATATTACCTATACATTTACCTGTACACCCTATAATATCACCTGTACATTTACCTATACACCCTATAATATCACCTATACATTTACCTGTACAGCCTATAATATTACCTATACATTTACCTGTACAGCCTATAATATTACCTATACATTTACCAGTACACCATATAATATCACCTATACATTTACCTGTACAGCCTATAATATCACCTATACATTTACCTGTACAGCCTATAATATCACCTATACATTTACCTGTACAGCCTATAATATCACCTATACATTTACCTGTACACCATATAATATCACCTATACATTTACCTGTACAGCCTATAATATCACCTATACATTTACCTGTACAGCCTATAATATCACCTATACATTTACCTGTACAGCCTATAATATTACATATACATTTTCCTGTACAGCCTATAATATTACATATACATTTACCTGTACAGCCTATAATATCACCTATACATTTACCTTTACAGCCTATAATATTACCTATACATTTTCCTGTACAGCCTATAATATTACATATACATTTACCTGTACAGCCTATAATATCACCTATACATTTACCTGTACAGCCTATAATATCACCTATACATTTACCTGTACACCATATAATATCACCTATACATTTACCTGTACAGCCTATAATATCACCTATACATTTACCTGTACAGCCTATAATATTACATATACATTTTCCTGTACAGCCTATAATATTACATATACATTTACCTGTACAGCCTATAATATTACCTATACATTTACCTGTACAGCCTATAATATTACATATACATTTTCCTGTACAGCCTATAATATCACCTATACATTTACCTGTACAGCCTATAATATCACCTATATATTTACCTGTACACCCTATAATATCACCTATACATTTACCTGTACACCCTATAATATCACCTATACATTTACCTGTACACCCTATAATATCACCTATATATTTACCTGTACAGCCTATAATACCACCTATACATTTACCTATACACCCTATAATATTACCTGTACACCCTATAATATCACCTATACATTTACCTGTACACCCTATAATATCACCTATACATTTACCTGTACACCCTATAATATCACCTATAGATTTACCTGTACACCCAATAATATTACCTATACATTTACCTGTACACCCTATAGTATGACATATACATTTTCCTGTATAGCCTATAATATTACCTATACATTTACCTGTACAGCCTATAATATTACCTATACATTTACCTGTACACCCTATAATATCACCTGTACATTTACCTATACACCCTATAATATCACCTATACATTTACCTGTACAGCCTATAATATTACATATACATTTACCTGTACAGCCTATAATATTACCTATACATTTACCTGTACACCATATAATATCACCTATACATTTACCTGTACAGCCTATAATATCACCTATACATTTACCTGTACAGCCTATAATATCACCTATACATTTACCTGTACACCATATAATATCACCTATACATTTACCTGTACAGCCTATAATATCACCTATACATTTACCTGTACAGCCTATAATATTACATATACATTTTCCTGTACAGCCTATAATATTACATATACATTTACCTGTACAGCCTATAATATTACCTATACATTTACCTGTACAGCCTATAATATTACCTATACATTTTCCTGTACAGCCTATAATATTACATATACATTTACCTGTACAGCCTATAATATTACCTATACATTTACCTGTACAGCCTATAATATTACCTATACATTTTCCTGTACAGCCTATAATATTACATATACATTTACCTGTACAGCCTATAATATTACCTATACATTTACCTGTACAGCCTATAATATTACCTATACATTTTCCTGTACAGCCTATAATATTACATATACATTTACCTGTACAGCCTATAATATTACATATACATTTTCCTGTACAGCCTATAATATCACCTATACATTTACCTGTACAGCCTATGATATCACCTATATATTTACCTGTACACCCTATAATATCACCTATACATTTACCTGTACACCCTATAATATCACCTATACATTTACCTGTACACCCTATAATATCACCTATATATTTACCTGTACAGCCTATAATACCACCTATACATTTACCTATACACCCTATAATATTACCTGTACACCCTATAATATCACCTATACATTTACCTGTACAGCCTATAATATCACCTATACATTTACCTGTACACCCTATAATATCACCTATATATTTACCTGTACACCCTATAATATTACCTATACATTTACCTGTACACCCTATAATATCACCTACACATTTACCTATACACCCTATAATATTACCTGTACAGCCTGTCTGGCAGATTTTGGTGCAAGAGTTATCACTGACTTGTGCCTAAAAAGTAATACAAAATGTTCAAGTACAGGAATAGACGTGTTTGGAAAAGGCTGCATCAAAAATTGTGCAAGATTTCATCAAGGGCACAAAATTGTGAAAACATAAATCAATGCACAGAAGTGCTGAACAGAAAGAACCACCAAGGTGCAAAGTGCCACAGAGATACATGTGCCACGGAGGTACATCCACCACGGAGATACATCCACCACGGAGATACATGCCCCACGGAAATACATGCCCCACAGAAATACATGTGCCGCGGAGGTACATACACCATGGAGATACATCCACCACGGAGATACATGCCCCACGGAAATACATGTGCCACGGAGGTACATCCACCACGGAGATACATCCACCACGGAGATACATGTGCCATGGAGGTATATACACCACGGAGATACATGCCCCACGGAAATACATGTGCCACGGAGGTACATCCACCACGGAGGTACATCCACCACGGAGATACATCCACCACGGAGATACATGCCCCACAGAAATACATGTGCCGCGGAGGTACATACACCATGGAGATACATCCACCACGGAGATACATGCCCCACAGAAATACATGTGCCGCGGAGGTACATACACCATGGAGATACATCCACCACGGAGATACATGCCCCACGGAAATACATGTGCCACGGAGGTACATCCACCACGGAGATACATCCACCACGGAGATACATGTGCCATGGAGGTATATACACCACGGAGATACATGCCCCACGGAAATACATGTGCCACGGAGGTACATCCACCACGGAGGTACATCCACCACGGAGATACATCCACCACGGAGATACATGCCCCACGGAAATACATGTGCCACGGAGGTACATACACCATGGAGATACATCCACCCTGAGTTACATGCCCCACAGAGATACATGCGCCAATGAGATGCATCCACTGCTGAGATACATCCGCCACTTAGATACATTTCGATCCATCCATCATTTATTTGCAGATGAATTTCATTAACCAAGTTTCCCGGAACAATCTCCGGCCTAAGTTCTGCAGATGTTACTTGTGGCTTTGCGTGGACTGATACTCGTGCTGTTGAGTATTGGATCAGTGCTGGTAATTAATAGTAGTGGCATAGTAGTAGTGATGTGGCACAGTGATGTAGCACAACCCCAAACACTGCAGATGTTACATCATAAAATGGGGATTCTCTTTTTTGGGGAATTTTTATTTTTTTCTCTCATTTTTATTTCCACTTAATTTTTTATTTCTGCTTGTTTTTTATTTCTGCTTGTTTTTTTATTTCTGCTTGTTTTTTTATTTCTGCTTGTTTTTTTTTTCTGCTTGTTTTTTAACTTTCTTTCTGTTTTCACTTGTTCTATATTTGGTCCCCATGCAGCGGGGCGGAGGCAGGTGTCACCGTGGCCCTCACATCTATATTAGTGATTCATGCCTGGAACACGGCGCTGCCATTTACATTTTTAAATTCATTCGGCAGGGGAGTAATCCCGTACGACGCCTGAGGGAGACGGCTCAGTGGAACAGGCTGATTAAATTGTGTTCCGCCGGCTCATTTATTCATCCTAAACTGAAGAGTTAATTCTTTTACAGGAAGGAGAGTGAAGAGATTCGGAGTCTGAGCCGAGAAGAAGAAAACCTCCAATTCAATTGCAGAGAATTAGGGAAAATTCATTTCTACTTGTTTGCCCTAAGGTTCATGCACAAGTCTGTATTACAGATGTCTGTAGTGTGTGATATGTCAGTAATACATACATACAGATGTGTAATACATCACTGATACATACATACAGATGTGTGACACATCACTGATACATACAGATGTGTGATACATCACTGATACATATAGATGTGTGATACATCACTGATACATATAGATGTGTGACACATCACTGATACATACATACAGATGTGTGACACATCACTGATACATGCATACAGATGTGTGATACATCACTGATACTTACATACAGATGTGTGACACATCACTGATACATACAGATGTGTAATACATCACTGATACATACAGATGTGTAATACATCACTGATACATACAGATGTGTGATACATCACTGATACATATAGATGTGTGATACATCACTGATACATATAGATGTGTGACACATCACTGATACATACATACAGATGTGTGACACATCACTGATACATGCATACAGATGTGTGATACATCACTGATACTTACATACAGATGTGTGACACATCACTGATACATACAGATGTGTAATACATCACTGATACATACAGATGTGTAATACATCACTGATACATACAGATGTGTGATACATCACTGATACATATAGATGTGTGATACATCACTGATACATATAGATGTGTGACACATCACTGATACATACATACAGATGTGTGACACATCACTGATACATGCATACAGATGTGTCATACATCACTGATACTTACATACAGATGTGTGACACATCACTGATACATACAGATGTGTAATACATCACTGATACATACAGATGTGTAATACATCACTGATACATACAGATGTGTGACACATCACTGATACATATAGATGTGTGATACATCACTGATACATACAGATGTGTGACACATCACTGATACATACATACAGATGTGTGACACATCACTGATACATACATACAGATGTGTGATACTTGTGCGTGCTCCCCTTGATGTCATTGGGAAGCACCGATCCTCCCCAAAATGCCGGCGATCAATTTAAACATTGCTGGCGGCATTTAAATGGTTATGCCAGACCCAGAGCCGGACTTCTAATCGAGTCCGGTCACCTTAATCTTTATCTCTCAGCTACAGGACAGAAAGCTGATTTATACACCAACTGCTTATATAAAGAAAGGCAGGGGAAGAAAAAGGACACAGGAACAGATGACTGTAATAAATTATATTTCAAAGTTCCTTATCATTATCTGTATTATTCATTAATGTAATAAAAAAAAGCTTAATTACACTTTTAAAAATGAGCAAAATTGCCACAAGGCAAAGTCTAGGTGAGGCGACTGAGCTGCCTGTAAGTGACCAACTAGATTAGTAAATCTGACTCATTGGGGCTTATTTATCCACTCAAAGATGAACAATATTACACTGAGTAATTCCCCAAATAATTCATTTTTTTATCTTTGGAGTAAAAAGCCTCTAATAGGACCGTGACTTATGGCTATAATGTCTGAGTATCTGTTATATAGAGACTGACCATATATATATATATATACAGAACTGAAAATGGAAGATTTATGGCGCGTCCGGTCTGTGTCTACCATAAGAAAACTCCATTAACCCCACGTGCATGTTTACGTAATAGGATGTCAGGGGCCACAGCATTCTGGCGTTCTGTGTCTTGTGTATTACGTCAAGGTGGTCACATGTGCAATGTAATCACAGCTACGAATCCCCGGTGGTCCTAAAAGGGGGGAACCAATTCATCATGTCACAGTCTGAGAATAGACTCCAACTCCAACTCCAAAATTCTGATATTTTAGAAATCAAAAAGTTAAAAGCAAATGAATAACAGAAATCCGATTTTTGGGCGTCACTCGCTTCGTGTTTGTTTCATAAACGGAGCAGATAAACATAATGGAAGTTTACATCTCGGTGACATAGTCCCATTTACATGGCGTTTCTCATAATTCGAGGTCAGAGGGTACAGTTTAATGGACTGGCACCAGCTGGCGCTTGGGGCCCCTCTTTCCGCGCTCGGCTGATTTAGCCATCAACAACTCACATCCTGAGCCATAAAAAAATATTATCTATATTAAATATGTGTTGGAGAACATGAACAATAAAGCAGGACACGGACGGGGGGCCGGATACTGACACAGAGACAGGGAGAAAAATATTTCACCTAGTTTAAAAAAAAAAAAAATTAGAATTTGAGATATCACAAAATGTACATTTTTAAAATAAAAAATAAAATCATAGGATGTCACAAAAATACAAACTACAGGGTTTACATAAACTCAAATTTTCAAGCTCAACCCATCATTCAAGGGGTTTTTGTTAATTAAAGATTTATCTTGTGTCCCCTGGATAAGGGGTTAATATTTGTTTTTTTGGGAAGGTTAGACCCCCAATTGGCAGAATGGGAGACAGCATGTTCCCCCCTTTCCCCCTCTGTAGTAAGTATGACTAACAGGATTGGACAATCTGCAAACTAAAAGGGAAGACATATAAAACGGTGGTCCCAAAACCGGCCCAAAACCGGGCTGTGGAACCTCTAGTACCGGGCCATGGCCAAAAAGTACAAATATCCCAGAAACTCACCTTCCCTTGCTCCCTTGAAGCAACTGGAGTCTCTTCTCTGTGCAGGAAAGGTGAGTATAGGATTTTGGGGCTATTATTTTGGGGTATTCTGTGGCCTACCCTTATGAGGATGGGGGTACAGAAAAGGGGGGGGGGCGGTATAAGGAGGTGGCTGCAGAAATGGAGTCTGAAAAAGTATGGAGGGGACTGCAGGCAAAACGAAACTGTCTTTAAGGGGGTATGATAAGGGGGAACGCTGGAGGAAAAGGGTATAATCTGGGGGACTGCATGATGGGGCAGTGGGGAAGGGGGTATTATTTAGGTAGTGGTTAGACACAGAGTAAGGGGAACACAATTATTTCCAGAGACCATGGGGTGGCGCAACCTCAACAGTCACTGGAAAAAGAATTGGCGTGCAGTGGACCCCAAAAAGGTCTTCATTTCCCCCCCATTAGGGCTGGATATAATAAGATGCCGGAATGGAATTTGCTCCAGGTTAGACCTGGCAGAGATTTCGGATGCAGTGTCCTCCGGTTTTCCGTCCAAGACTATAGTAAATAAGGCGGACCCGGCGTTTACGTGGCCCAACCTGCTCCCTGTCACATCCAAAAAGGCAACAAAAATGTGGGAAATGTTTACATGCCTGGCGGAATGGCGGAAAACTGGCGGACAAGGTGCGTTAGCTTCCTGCGGATATCGGTCTCTCCTGACTCACTATAAACATATGATCAGAACTGATCTCCCCACAGCAGAGAGGTTTTCCCTTTGGGATGTAAAAATTGGATAATTGAAAGGAACAGGAAAAGGCAATAAAATCACTAAATAGGTAAATTCTACAATTTTAGCTATTTACGGTAAGCAGATGCATCCCTGATATTCCTATAATCTGCAAGTCTTGTCCTCTCTCCCTAATTATTCATTAGGAAACAAATCAGATTCAACACGCAGGGAATGAAGTGGTTAAAGGCGGATTTCCTAATGTTTATGTAACATCTCGTTACATTGTGGCGCAGCGGATCATCCGGGCCCGGTATTGTGCGCAGACACTCGCCTGTTACTGGCGATCCATGGGGGATATTCTATGGCACAACTGCATTTAATTCATTTATTAATATCTACAAATGAGCCAAGATATTTGCATTTTAAGACGCCCGCACGTCCGGCTAATGAAAGAGCGATGGCCGCCGCGCTCCGCAGCTGAATGACTTGACTTTTGAGAATCTAGAAATATCTATGATTTATGGCCACGACGCTTCATATTCATTAGGACGTCTGCCAAGACCTCCATTCTTTATATATCTATACTGGGGCCGCAGATAAACAAGTTTATGGCCCGATGTGGGCGACGTCTGAGGTTATATACAGGGATCGGGGAACAACCAATTATAAAGGGTTTTATTTCATTGTTTGCACTTTTTGCAGGTTGGTCCTGATCAGGCGCTGCACACACATTACCAGGTATTTAGACCTCTAGGTCATAACATCTACACCCAACACAGTTTATTTATTTTACACTTCAGAGCTGAAATCTCCCAGGATTCTTTGCTGGTTAATTTAATGCACAAATCTATATACACACAGATCAAATATGATATTACAACCTTATAATATGTAGGGCGGCTTCATTTTGACCCCTCAGGGCATAGACTGCGCAAGTATTTGGTATCTGCCACCAAGACATTAGCAGATACTTTATATCCTAATCCAGGGGCCAGGAACCTTTTTGGCTGAGAGAGCCATGTACCATGTGCACATGCCCCCAGTAGATAGGTAGTCCGAGTGTCCCGGGTGCCCCTGCGATCTACGGATCACAGGAACACCTGTGCCCCTCTTCGTGGTGGCGCCCCTTTCCAAGCTCACTCACCTCTCCACCTTCCTGCTCCAGCGCCAGCACTCACAGATTTAAAGAACCAGTGCACCGCTGATTGCCGCTGCCCACTTCCGGGTTCTTATAAAGACCGGCGGTTCCCAGCATTCCCCGCCGGATCTTAGTGCTTCATGCCTACAAGGAAGCTTTCCACAGTGTTTCTTCCACAAGTGTTGACCTCCCGTTGTGACCCTGGACCTGTTCCTGATTCTGCTCCTTCACTGCCAGCCCTGACCTTTTGCTTCGTCCCCGACCTCGCATCATTGCCGCCTGCCAGGACTGTCTGCCTGTTCCTGACCATGAGACTGCCTAGTGATCCTGTACCTCGACCTTGGCTGCCACCCTGGACAAGTCGTGACCTGGTGGTACAAACTGGTGGTACCACGCTGAAGCAAGACCATCCTGCTTTTCAGCGTGCTCTGGTGAATACCAGGTGCCACTTAGACTCCGGTCTTATACCAAATCCTGACACCCACCACATGCCTCCCAGTAGACAGGTAGTCCCAGCACATGCCTCCCAGTAGACAGGTAGCCCCAGCACATGCCCCCAGTAGATAGGTAGCCCCAGCACATATCCCCACTAAATAGGTAGCCAAAGCAAATACCCCCACTAAATAGGTAGCCACAGCACATGCCCCCAAGTAAATAGGTAGCCACAGCACATACTCCCAGTATATAGGTAGCCACAGCACATGCCTCCAAGGAGATAGGTAGTCACAGCACATACTCCCAGTATATAGGTAGCCACAGCACATACTCCCAGTAGATAGCAAAAAAAAGAATATTCACTTACCAGCGCTCCCTGCAGCCAGCTCCTCATCCCTCCCACGCTCTTCTCTTTGACCCAGGCTTAGACGATGGCGCTGATCGGTCTAAGAGACACATAGCCGCCATCACTATTTATTAAAGATCTGTCTGAGAGCCAGATGCAGCCAACAAAAGAGCCACATCCCGAGCCATAGGTTTCCTACCCCTTTCCTAATCCATGTAAGACACAACCTCCAAGGATTATACTTTTTCCGGCTTCATGGATCCACCGATGTCTATAAGAGGCACCTGCCGGCACTGCAAAGACAGGCAAGAATAGAATCTGCTCTATGGTCTGTGGTGGAGGCAGTAGGCACTTCCTGGCGCGGTGCCTCATGGTGAACAGATCCACTGGGGCCGTGAGTTAGCCACAGTTTGCGTGCATTTAGCTTGTGGCCACAGCACATGGTTGTGTCCATCCCACCCTGCGGATGTTGGGTCAGATGTTGAATTGAGTTGTGGGTGTTTTGGAGACCAAGTCCTCTGCACCTTCACATCGGTCGTGTTCCTCAACAGTTTCCCAGACAAATCTTATCGAGATGCGACTCCGACTCCGACTCTTGGACCACAGTTGCGATGAGAGGGTTTTCCAATGCTCCTGGATGGTCGGGATGTGTTAGTGGTCACTGGACTCACTGTGGCCAATCAGTGGTGTCAGCATGTCCTGAGACAAGTGACCTCACCAGGACCTGAAGAAGCCACTGATTGGCCACAGGGGGGGGGGGGGGGAGGAACAACAATCCTCCCAATTCTGGAAATTATAGGTGGAGGAAGGATTATCGGAAATCTTTAATGCAATAGATTATCAATATACTCAATATTATTACCTGCTCACGGCTCCCTCTCACCTTTAAGATCTGAGGGATTTTTTCTTCATTTTTGATCCCGTTTCAGTTGTGAACAGAATATCCAGTTCTCCGCATGAACTTCAATAATTAACCGCAGGAACCAAGTGATAAGCAATTGGACCTGAGAAGTCCATGGATTTCCTGCCACTTAAACCAAACTCCGAAACCACAATCCATACCCCGCGGTCTCACCTTCCCCAATAATTATTGTAAATAATTATTATCCTGGAGGATCCGAGAGGCGCCGGGTCTACAGGGAGTCACTAATCACCCGCTGGTCAGCGCTCATCCGAAATCTCTAGTCACAGCAAATGTAGGGAATTGTGACAGGAGCAGCGCGGGTTAAAAAGTAGCAGAACCGGCGCCTGAAATGGGTTAACTCTCCGTGTGCCAAAGAAATCAATAACCTACAGAGGAGACTCCTGAGAGCCCAACCGGAGGAATAATATCTAATGTTATATGGACTGGATCAAGTACTTACATAACGAATCCAGACCCAGTCCAATGGCTCCATCTATCTATCTATCTATCTCCTATCTATCTATCTATCTATCTATCTTCCATCTATCTATCTATCTATCTATCTATCTATCTATCTATCTATCTATCTCCTATCTATCTATCTATCTCCTATCTATCTATCTATCTCCTATCTATCTATCTATCTATCTATCTATCTATCTCCTATCTATCTATCTATCTATCTATCTATCTCCTATCTATCTATCTATCTATCTATCTATCTATCTATCTCCTATCTATCTATCTATCTATCTATCTCCTATCTATCTATCTATCTCCTATCTATCTATCTATCTATCTATCTATCTCCTATCTATCTATCTATCTATCTCCTATCTATCTATCTATCTCCTATCTATCTATCTATCTATCTATCTATCTCCTATCTATCTATCTATCTATCTATCTATCTATCTATCTCCTATCTATCTATCTATCTATCTATCTATCTATTTCCTATCTATCTATCTATCTATCTATCTATCTATCTATCTCCTATCTATCTATCTATCTCCTATCTATCTATCTATCTATCTATCTATCTATCTCCTATCTATCTCCTATCTATCTATCTCTGTAACTATCTATATATCTCCTATCTATCTCCTATCTATCTCCTATCTATCTCCTATCTATCTATCTATCTATCTATCTATCTATCTATCTATCTATCTATCTATCTATCTCCTATCTATCTATCTATCTCCTATCTATCTTCTATCTATCTATCTATCTATCTATCTATCTATCTCCTATCTATCTATCTATCTATCTATCTTCTATCTATCTATCTATCTATCTATCTATCTATCTATCTTTCTATCTTCTATCTATCTATCTATTTTCTATCTTCTATCTTCTATCTTCTATCTATCTATCTATCTATCTCCTATCTATCTATCTCCTTTCTATCTATCTCCTATCTATCTATCTATCTATCTATCTATCTATCTATCTATCTCCTATCTATCTATCTATCTATCTCCTATCTATCTATCTATCTATCTCCTATCTATCTATCTATCTATCTATCTATCTATCTATCTATCTATCTATCTATCTCCTATCTATCTCCTATCTATCATCTATCTATCTATCTATCTATCTATCTATCTATCTATCTATCTATCTATCATCTATCTATCTATCTATCTATCTATCTCCTATCTATCTCCTATCTATCTATCTATCTATCTATCTATCTCCTATCTATCATCTATCTATCTATCTATCTATCTATCTATCTATCTCCTATCTATCTATCTATCTATCTATCTATCTATCTCCTATCTATCTATCTATCTATCTATCTATCTATCTATCTATCTCCTATCTATCTATCTATCTATCTATCTATCTCCTATCTATCTATCTCCTATCTATCTATCTATCTATCTATCTATCTATCTATCTATTTATCTATCTCCTATCTATCTATCTATCTATCTATCTATCTCCTATCTATCTCCTATCTATCTCCTATCTATCTATCTATCTATCTATCTATCTATCTATCTATCTCCTATCTATCTATCTATCTCCTATCTATCTATCTATCTATCTATCTATCTATCTATCTATCTATCTATCTTCTATCTATCTATCTATCTATCTATCTATCTCCTATCTATCTCCTATCTATCTATCTATCTATCTATCTATCTATCTATCTATCTATCTCCTATCTATCTATCTCCTATCTATCTATCTATCTATCTATCTATCTATCTATCTATCTATCTATCTCCTATCTATCTATCTTCTATCTATCTATCTATCTATCTATCTATCTATCTATCTATCTATCTATCTATCTCCTATCTATCTATCTCCTATGTATCTATTAGTTGTCTCAATGTAATAAATATATTTATATCCCATATGAATAATAATATCAGTAATTTGTATTATTTATGTGCCGGTTGATATTTGTCCCTTTTATTACATATTATGACATTATAACACAGAACAATAACGAGTATTTTGGAGCCATGAGGTGATTTCCTATAAGACCCCTTCGTGGTTCTTTATTGATTAACTTCTCCTCGATAATCGATATCAGATTGCTGAGGGTCTCATATTATTTTGCAGAGGTTGTGAAACTCCTTCCAGCGCTTCTACATCTCTACAGGAGAGAGACATCAGGTCCATTCATCATCTGGGCCTCAGCTCTGTCTGATTTACTGGAATGCTGCTGTAATACCAAGTAAAGCCACTATTCAATGTCTGGCGCTGCACTTGGTGGTGGGGGGGGGGGGGGGGCCAGACCTCCGGACCCAATCCAATCTAATATTGATGGCTGATCAAGCGATTGATGGAGGCGGGGCCCCAATATCCTTCCCCAAAGTGTTACACTGTATTTATGTATCTGCTGCCACGTGGGGTGCACCTCTCACACAGTATCCTGTACATTCTGGACCAGTATGTGGACTGTTCTGGAGAAGAACCATACTATAATATCCCTATGAGAGGGTCACTAGACCCCACAGCCACTCATGGCACAAATTCATGTCCTTTCTAACTACACCAAGAAAAATAGTTTAATATTCTATGTGGTCTCTAAAATAAAGTTAAGAAATAAAACTTGTCCCACAAAAAACAAGCCCTGTTAGAAAAGTTATGTCTCTCTGAAGATGGGGATAAAAATAGAAACAAAAAATTGCCGGGTTCTTGAAGCCAAAATAAAAACCTTTTAATAAATCTCACAAAATATTTTATTTTTCCGTTCCAATATCCTGATGCTAAAATCTTACAAACATCTTTATTTATCAAAAATGTGGGCGAGTTTTACAATTTTTTGTATGATTTTTTTAGGTTGTGTACTTAATTTATGACTTCTTTGCAAATTTTTAAGAGGTTTCCTCCCTACGGGTGTTATTACTTTATATGTTATTATTATTTTTACATGCTATAGGGGGCTATTACTTTATATGTTATTATTATTATTACATGCTATAGGGGGCTATTACTTTATATGTTATTATTATTATATGCTATAGGGGGCTATTACTTTATATGTTATTATTATTATATGCTATAGGGGGCTATTACTTTATATGTTATTATTATTATATGCTATAGGGGGCTATTACTTTATATGTTATTATTATTATTATATGCTATAGGGGGTTATTACTTTATATGTTATTATTATTATTATATGCTATAGGGGGCTATTACTTTATATGTTATTATTATTATATGCTATAGGGGGGCTATTACTTTATATGTTATTATTATATGCTATAGGGGGGCTATTACTTTATATGTTATTATTATTATTACATGCTATAGGGGGCTATTACTTTATATGTTATTATTATTATATGCTATAGGGGGCTATTACTTTATATGTTATTATTATTATTACATGCTATAGGGGGGCTATTACTTTATATGTTATTATTATTATTACATGCTATAGGGGGGCTATTACTTTATATGTTATTATTATTACATGCTATAGGGGGCTATTACTTTATATGTTATTATTATTATTACATGCTATAGGGGGGCTATTACTTTATATGTTATTATTATTACATGCTATAGGGGGCTATTACTTTATATGTTATTATTATTATTACATGCTATAGGGGGGCTATTACTTTATATGTTATTATTATTACATGCTATAGGGGGCTATTACTTTATATGTTATTATTATTATTATATGCTATAGGGGGCTATTACTTTATATGTTATTATTATTACATGCTATAGGGGGCTATTACTTTATATGTTATTATTATTATTATATGCTATAGGGGGCTATTACTTTATATGTTATTATTATTATATGCTATAGGGGGGCTATTACTTTATATGTTATTATTATTATTATATGCTATAGGGGGCTATTACTTTATATGTTATTATTATTACATGCTATAGGGGGGCTATTACTTTATATGTTATTATTATTACATGCTATAGGGGGCTATTACTTTATATGTTATTATTATTACATGCTATAGGGGGGCTATTACTTTATATGTTATTATTATTATTATATGCTATAGGGGGCTATTACTTTATATGTTATTATTATTACATGCTATAGGGGGGCTATTACTTTATATGTTATTATTATTACATGCTATAGGGGGCTATTACTTTATATGTTATTATTATTATTATATGCTATAGGGGGCTATTACTTTATATGTTATTATTATTATTATTATTATTATTATTATTATTATTATTATTATATGCTATAGGGGGCTATTACTTTATATGTTATTATTATTATTATTATTATTATTATATGCTATAGGGGGGCTATTACTTTATATGTTATTATTATTATTATATGCTATAGGGGGCTATTACTTTATATGTTATTATTATTATTATTATTATTATTATTATATGCTATAGGGGGGCTATTACTTTATATGTTATTATTATTATTATTATTATTATTATTATTATTATATGCTATAGGGGGCTATTACTTTATATGTTATTATTATTATTATTATTATTATTATTATTATTATTATTATATGCTATAGGGGGCTATTACTTTATATGTTATTATTATATGCTATAGGGGGCTATTACTTTATATGTTATTATTATTATTATATGCTATAGGGGGCTATTACTTTATATGTTATTATTATTATTATATGCTATAGGGGGCTATTACTTTATATGTTATTATTATTATATGCTATAGGGGGGCTATTACTTTATATGTTATTATTATTATTATTATTATTATTATTATTATATGCTATAGGGGGCTATTACTTTATATGTTATTATATATGCTATAGGGGGCTATTACTTTATATGTTATTATTATTATATGCTATAGGGGGGCTATTACTTTATATGTTATTATTATATGCTATAGGGGGCTATTACTTTATATGTTATTATATATGCTATAGGGGGGCTATTACTTTATATGTTATTATTATATGCTATAGGGGGCTATTACTTTATATGTTATTATTATATGCTATAGGGGGCTATTACTTTATATGTTATTATTATTATTATTATTATTATATGCTATAGGGGGCTATTACTTTATATGTTATTATTATTATTATTATATGCTATAGGGGGCTATTACTTTATATGTTATTATTATTATTATATGCTACAGGGGGCTATTACTTTATATGCTATTATTATATGCTATAGGGGGGCTATTACTTTATATGTTATTATTATTATTATTATTATATGCTATAGGGGGCTATTACTTTATATGTTATTATTATATGCTATAGGGGGGTTATTACTTTATATGTTATTATTATATGCTATAGGGGGTTATTACTTTATATGTTATTTTTATTATATGCTATAGGGGGTTATTACTTTATATGTTATTTTTATTATATGCTATAGGGGGTTATTACTTTATATGTTATTATTATATGCTATAGGGGGCTATTACTTTATATGTTATTATTATATGCTATAGGGGGGCTATTACTTTATATGTTATTATTATATGCTATAGGGGGCTATTACTTTATATGTTATTATTATTATTATTATTATTATATGCTACAGGGGGCTATTACTTTATATGTTATTATTATATGCTATAGGGGGCTATTACTTTATATGTTATTATTATTATTATTATTATTATTATTATTATTATTATTATTATATGCTACAGGGGGCTATTACTTTATATGTTATTATTATATGCTATAGGGGGCTATTACTTTATATGTTATTATTATTACATGCTATAGGGGGCTATTACTTTATATGTTATTTTTATTATATGCTATAGGGGGCTATTACTTTATATGTTATTATTATATGCTATAGGGGGCTATTACTTTATATGTTATTATTATTACATGCTATAGGGGGCTATTACTTTATATGTTATTATTATTATTATATGCTATAGGGGGCTATTACTTTATATGTTATTTTTATTATATGCTATAGGGGGTTATTACTTTATATGTTATTATTATTATTATTATTATTATATGCTATAGGGGGGCTATTACTTTATATGTTATTATTATTACATGCTATAGGGGGCTATTACTTTATATGTTATTATTATTATATGCTATAGGGGGTTATTACTTTATATGTTATTATTATTATATGCTATAGGGGGTTATTACTTTATATGTTATTATTATTATTATTATTATTATTATTATTATTATTATATGCTATAGGGGGGCTATTACTTTATATGTTATTATTATTATATGCTATAGGGGGTTATTACTTTATATGTTATTATTATTATTATTATTATTATTATTATTATATGCTATAGGGGGCTATTACTTTATATGTTATTATTATTATTATATGCTATAGGGGGTTATTACTTTATATGTTATTTTTATTATATGCTATAGGGGGTTATGACTTTATATGTTGTTATTATTATATGCTATATGGGGCTATTACTTTATATGTTATTATTAAATGCTATAGGGGGCTATTACTTTATATGTTA
>NC_092418.1:122857021-122867021 GCF_040894005.1 Engystomops pustulosus | reverse complement strand
GTCAGAGCCTCCGTCTTGGGTGTGGGCAACCAACAACCCAGCATCGACATGCGCAGACGCCGGCTCACAACAGTGTACACCATCTTGGTCAAGGGCAGCCAGCAAATGTAGCGTGTATAAGGTAAGTGTAAAATATATAATAGGTAAACCAGCCTGGTCGAAGGGTGGAGATGTCAACCCACACATGGGAGACACTCCCCCATCCTCTGGAAATACATGTGGAGTGGCGATCCAACGATGGACAACAACACCCACCTAAATCCAGAATTGCCGCAACAGGGGTAACCTAAAAAATACATTATTAGAGAGATATACCTACACGCAAATAAAGATATAATGACTGTGTCCCTGTCATAGTGCGAGCATGTACAAAATAAATAGAATAATTAGAATATGAAGAATGGTTTCGCCATCCCGTCCCGGTCATGTGAGCTTCTTCCACAAAGGGTTAAATTCTATGAAAAACAAGAAAAATAAGATATAAGTCAAGAGAATCTATAACATTATTCCAATGAAACAATAGAAAAAACCTCAAGTATATACAGAGGGAGAATAGAGAAACAAAAAGCATATTATAAGAGGGGACAACTTTCCATGTAATATATGCAATTTATAATTGGTCAATCAAGTATGTTATGTTAAGTCATATATTAAGTAGTCATATCTTAGATCATATATTTGGTATATTTGATAACCAAATTAGATATTAAATTACATTTAACTTAAAATCTACATTAAGACCCTGAGGTTTGAGACTTCCTAGTTTATGTATCCACTTCAATTCTTTAATTTTAAGAAGACGTTCACGGTCGCCACCTCTTCTTAGAGGGGGTACATGATCAATAATTCTGAATTTCAACTGTCCCTCCGTGTGCCCCATTTCAAAAAAATGTTTCGATACTGGTAGATCTTTAACACCCTTTCGTATCGTGTAGCGATGTTGGTTTAATCTAGACAATAGATAAATTACATGATCACTATTGCAAGTGAGATAATGTCTGATATCATAAGATATGCCTCTATGTTCGAATGTATTGCCTTTGATCATGTATGAGCAGTTTACACACGATAGACAAGGGAAACATCCCTTCCTGGTTGTTCCAAATAAACCACGTTGTATGGTACGTTGTTTAGAGCCAACATCGGCTCTTACAATTTTGTCCCTTAAATTACTGCCTTGTCTGTATGAGAACAGCGGTGGACATTGAAATTCAGGAATGTCCGAAAACGTGTGTGACAAGATACACCAATGACGGCGCACTATCTTGGCAATTTCATTGCTCCTGGTGTTGTATGTGGAAATAAAGGGAATCCTATTGCTAGTTTTTTTCAAGCGGGGTTTAGAGAGAGCTTCTTGTCTCGTAATAGATAGGACTCTAGATTTATTCTGCTCAATTATTTTCGATGGGTAACCTCTATCCTGAAATTTTTTTGACATCATGTTAAAGTCTGCTTCTTTGTCTTCTGCATCACTCGTGATCCTAGTAATACGTAAAAACTGACTATAGGGTAAACTTTTAATCATGGACCTCGGGTGTCCACTTTCATAACGAAGTAAATTATTCCTATCGGTTGGTTTAACATGAATATTCGTTGAAAGGTGGCCATTTTTAAGTTGTACATTGACGTCAAGGAATTGTAAGTTATTTTTTGATTTTACCATGGTAAACTGTAAATTAAGATCAATGGAATTTAAATATTCAAGGAAAAGATCCAATTCACGATCTGATCCCATCCAAAGGAGGAAGACGTCGTCGATGTATCTCCACCACTTCAACACATGGGAGAAGTGGTGGGACCCATAGACGACGTCCTCCTCAAAATGTCTCATCGTAATGTTGGCATATGTCGGTGCCATATTGGCACCCATAGCCACTCCTTTTGTCTGCAAAAAAAATTCATCCTCAAATAAAAAATAGTTGTTGGTAAGTACTAAATCTAATAGAGTGATTACCAGATCCCTGGTTTGTGGTGATAAATCCGACTTATCCATTATGGTACTAATAGCTCTCATCCCTCTCTCATGTGTAATAGAGGTGTATAGCGAGACAATGTCAAAAGACACCAAAGTGTACTCCTTTGTACTATCCAATGTAAGGGCTTGTAATTTCATCAAGAAATCAGCTGTATCTTTAATATATGAATCAGCTGTTATTGCAAAATTTTGTAAAATCCTATCAAGAAAAGTTGACACATTAGAGAATAAAGAGCCGGAACCGGCCACAATTGGTCGTCCTGGGGGACTTTTCAAATTTTTATGTATCTTCGGAAGAACATACAATACAGGTACTGTAGGATGTTCAATGATAAGAAATTTATATATGTCCTCATCTATCAATTTTGACAGCAGTGCATTATCTAAAATGACTTTAAGGCGTTTGGAAAGTTGAAATTTAGGATCACCCGAGATCCTCTTATAAACAGTGGTGTCTGACAGTTGACGACGAATTTCAGCAATGTACAAGCTGGTATCCATGACGACGACCGCACCCCCTTTGTCAGCGGGTTTAATTGTGAGGTCGCCGTCATGGGCCAGCTCGCCAATTGCTAGGACTTCAGCCCTGGTGATATTCGGGTGAGAGATGGTACAGTTAGTATATGTGTCACGAAGTTTATCTAAGTCACGTTTAATCACTGATATAAAAGTTTCAATAGCTGGTACAGGTGTGGAAGGTATGAATACACTCCTATTGGATAGTCCAAAATTTTTCAAACATAATTCTGCAGAATTTGTCTGCTGTAACATACGGTTATGAAAAAATTGTTTCAACTTGATCGACCTAAAAAAAGAAAATAGGTCGGCTTCAATTTGAAACCAATCAGGATGCGTGTTCAAACAGAATGATAGCCCTTTCGACAAGACAGAGTATTGTGCATGAGTCAAAATTTTGGACGAGATATTTACCACTAAAGTCTTTTCCGTGTCTTCATTAGTTGTCCCTTGGGTTTCCCCTTTTCTTTTGAGGTATCTCCTGTGCTTAAGTCCACCTCTCCACCGTCGTCTCCTTTCTTGTTGTTTATTTGAGAATTTTTCTCTAAAAAAGCCGCAGTAGAGGGAGTTGCAGAGGAGATGAGTGTTGAGTCCTTTGTATTACCAGACGGTTGTTCTCCCTTTTGAAATAGTCGTCGTCGTCGTTTATTACTATCTTGTTGTCCATTTTGCCAACTATATATATGGCCCGATTTATAATCCTCTGCATCGCGTTGCCACTTGATACGTTTAGTGGCCTCTAAGTCCATACGTAATTTTTGGGCTCTTGAGTCAACGGACTCAAAAAAATTGTGGGACTCATCTTCGGTTAGTTGATTGGAAAGGGTGTTCTTAATTTCGGTAATTTTAAGCTTTACTGATGTAATTTCCTTGTTTAAAAATTCTATATTCAATAGGAGTAAATCCATCGAGTACTTGTTAGATATGGAAGCAAACTTAGCGCAAAAAATCGGGTCTCTGTTCATTAGATTTGGTTGTACATGGGAGCGCATACCACGTGGAATTCTATGAACTTTGTGATATTCTCCCAGCGTTAACATATGAAGTTGTAAAGTGACCAACTTCTTAGATTCAACTTCGAACTTCTTCTTAAGTTCAAATGTAGTAGGAGTTGTTAAAAAGGCTGTGTCACCCTCCAAGGTCTGCAAGATTCTTGTTTCATCTTCCTCAGTATATGTAAACATATGGGTAAAATCCACCGTAGTTTCCATTATGTAAACAGATGATAATTAAAGTCCAGAAAAAAGAAAAAATATATCAAAATAGAAAAAATAAAAATAAAAAATAAAGTCCAAATGCGAATTCAAGATACACTTACTTGGCCATGCAAAGCTCTCAAGCCACATATAGAAAAAAAGAAAGTTCAAGCAGCATAGCAGTATATATGAAAAAATAAGCCAGAAATAAAGGAACAAATTGTGTGCAAAGCCGTACTTGGTCCTGGCCAGGGGAAGGACCCTCCAATACATAAACGATGAAACAGGCAGCACAAAAATTCTGAGTGAACAAACGGTGGTTTAATCCATAAAAGACGACGTTTCGGCTGGTAAGCCTTTCTCAAGTGAGGTTACAAAGGTAAGTGAGCATATATATACATTCTCTGTGCAATGTAGTAATTGATACAAAATTCATAATAAAGTGCAAAATCAATAAAGTGCAGTGCTTTCTTTCAATACAATCAAAATATACATAGTTGCAACATATTATGTGAACATATGAATACAGAAATGGGTATTATGAAAGTGAAAAAGAGTTCATAAATCCTTAACAAGGTAATTAATGTGTGTAAAGTGCAGGTGCTTTATTAAAAACATTACCGGGGCATGGGTAGGCTTACTTCCAAACGTGGAGCCGTCAAACACGGTTTGTAAACAGAGATAGAATTCCACGTGGTATGCGCTCCCATGTACAACCAAATCTAATGAACAGAGACCCGATTTTTTGCGCTAAGTTTGCTTCCATATCTAACAAGTACTCGATGGATTTACTCCTATTGAATATAGAATTTTTAAACAAGGAAATTACATCAGTAAAGCTTAAAATTACCGAAATTAAGAACACCCTTTCCAATCAACTAACCGAAGATGAGTCCCACAATTTTTTTGAGTCCGGTGACTCAAGAGCCCAAAAATTACGTATGGACTTAGAGGCCACTAAACGTATCAAGTGGCAACGCGATGCAGAGGATTATAAATCGGGCCATATATATAGTTGGCAAAATGGACAACAAGATAGTAATAAACGACGACGACGACTATTTCAAAAGGGAGAACAACCGTCTGGTAATACAAAGGACTCAACACTCATCTCCTCTGCAACTCCCTCTACTGCGGCTTTTTTAGAGAAAAATTCTCAAATAAACAACAAGAAAGGAGACGACGGTGGAGAGGTGGACTTAAGCACAGGAGATACCTCAAAAGAAAAGGGGAAACCCAAGGGACAACTAATGAAGACACGGAAAAGACTTTAGTGGTAAATATCTCGTCCAAAATTTTGACTCATGCACAATACTCTGTCTTGTCGAAAGGGCTATCATTCTGTTTGAACACGCATCCTGATTGGTTTCAAATTGAAGCCGACCTATTTTCTTTTTTTAGGTCGATCAAGTTGAAACAATTTTTTCATAACCGTATGTTACAGCAGACAAATTCTGCAGAATTATGTTTGAAAAATTTTGGACTATCCAATAGGAGTGTATTCATACCTTCCACACCTGTACCAGCTATTGAAACTTTTATATCAGTGATTAAACGTGACTTAGATAAACTTCGTGACACATATACTAACTGTACCATCTCTCACCCGAATATCACCAGGGCTGAAGTCCTAGCAATTGGCGAGCTGGCCCATGACGGCGACCTCACAATTAAACCCGCTGACAAAGGGGGTGCGGTCGTCGTCATGGATACCAGCTTGTACATTGCTGAAATTCGTCGTCAACTGTCAGACACCACTGTTTATAAGAGGATCTCGGGTGATCCTAAATTTCAACTTTCCAAACGCCTTAAAGTCATTTTAGATAATGCACTGCTGTCAAAATTGATAGATGAGGACATATATAAATTTCTTATCATTGAACATCCTACAGTACCTGTATTGTATGTTCTTCCGAAGATACATAAAAATTTGAAAAGTCCCCCAGGACGACCAATTGTGGCCGGTTCCGGCTCTTTATTCTCTAATGTGTCAACTTTTCTTGATAGGATTTTACAAAATTTTGCAATAACAGCTGATTCATATATTAAAGATACAGCTGATTTCTTGATGAAATTACAAGCCCTTACATTGGATAGTACAAAGGAGTACACTTTGGTGTCTTTTGACATTGTCTCGCTATACACCTCTATTACACATGAGAGAGGGATGAGAGCTATTAGTACCATAATGGATAAGTCGGATTTATCACCACAAACCAGGGATCTGGTAATCACTCTATTAGATTTAGTACTTACCAACAACTATTTTTTATTTGAGGATGAATTTTTTTTGCAGACAAAAGGAGTGGCTATGGGTGCCAATATGGCACCGACATATGCCAACATTACGATGAGACATTTTGAGGAGGACGTCGTCTATGGGTCCCACCACTTCTCCCATGTGTTGAAGTGGTGGAGATACATCGACGACGTCTTCCTCCTTTGGATGGGATCAGATCGTGAATTGGATCTTTTCCTTGAATATTTAAATTCCATTGATCTTAATTTACAGTTTACCATGGTAAAATCAAAAAATAACTTACAATTCCTTGACGTCAATGTACAACTTAAAAATGGCCACCTTTCAACGAATATTCATGTTAAACCAACCGATAGGAATAATTTACTTCGTTATGAAAGTGGACACCCGAGGTCCATGATTAAAAATTTACCCTATAGTCAGTTTTTACGTATTACTAGGATCACGAGTGATGCAGAAGACAAAGAAGCAGACTTTAACATGATGTCAAAAAAATTTCAGGATAGAGGTTACCCATCGAAAATAATTGAGCAGAATAAATCTAGAGTCCTATCTATTACGAGACAAGAAGCTCTCTCTAAACCCCGCTTGAAAAAAACTAGCAATAGGATTCCCTTTATTTCCACATACAACACCAGGAGCAATGAAATTGCCAAGATAGTGCGCCGTCATTGGTGTATCTTGTCACACACGTTTTCGGACATTCCTGAATTTCAATGTCCACCGCTGTTCTCATACAGACAAGGCAGTAATTTAAGGGACAAAATTGTAAGAGCCGATGTTGGCTCTAAACAACGTACCATACAACGTGGTTTATTTGGAACAACCAGGAAGGGATGTTTCCCTTGTCTATCGTGTGTAAACTGCTCATACATGATCAAAGGCAATACATTCGAACATAGAGGCATATCTTATGATATCAGACATTATCTCACTTGCAATAGTGATCATGTAATTTATCTATTGTCTTGTCCTTGCCAGTTAATATATGTGGGTGAAACCACACTTGATCTAAAGACTAGATTAAACCAACATCGCTACACGATACGAAAGGGTGTTAAAGATCTACCAGTATCGAAACATTTTTTTGAAATGGGGCACACGGAGGGACAGTTGAAATTCAGAATTATTGATCATGTACCCCCTCTAAGAAGAGGTGGCGACCGTGAACGTCTTCTTAAAATTAAAGAATTGAAGTGGATACATAAACTAGGAAGTCTCAAACCTCAGGGTCTTAATGTAGATTTTAAGTTAAATGTAATTTAATATCTAATTTGGTTATCAAATATACCAAATATATGATCTAAGATATGACTACTAAATATATGACTTAACATAACATACTTGATTGACCAATTATAAATTGCATATATTACATGGAAAGTTGTCCCCTCTTATAATATGCTTTTTGTTTCTCTATTCTCCCTCTGTATATACTTGAGGTTTTTTCTATTGTTTCATTGTAATAATGTTATAGATTCTCTTGACTTATATCTTATTTTTCTTGTTTTTCATAGAATTTAACCCTTTGTGGAAGAAGCTCACATGACCGGGACGGGATGGCGAAACCATTCTTCATATTCTAATTATTCTATTTATTTTGTACATGCTCGCACTATGACAGGGACACAGTCATTATATCTTTATTTGCGTGTAGGTATATCTCTCTAATAATGTATTTTTTAGGTTACCCCTGTTGCGGCAATTCTGGATTTAGGTGGGTGTTGTTGTCCATCGTTGGATCGCCACTCCACATGTATTTCCAGAGGATGGGGGAGTGTCTCCCATGTGTGGGTTGACATCTCCACCCTTCGACCAGGCTGGTTTACCTATTATATATTTTACACTTACCTTATACACGCTACATTTGCTGGCTGCCCTTGACCAAGATGGTGTACACTGTTGTGAGCCGGCGTCTGCGCATGTCGATGCTGGGTTGTTGGTTGCCCACACCCAAGACGGAGGCTCTGACTCCCTACTTCAGCCATGCGCCTGCGTGACTGATTGAAACCCCTGGCCGGATAGTACGAGCATGCGCAGTATCTGTTTACAAACCGTGTTTGACGGCTCCACGTTTGGAAGTAAGCCTACCCATGCCCCGGTAATGTTTTTAATAAAGCACCTGCACTTTACACACATTAATTACCTTGTTAAGGATTTATGAACTGTTTTTCACTTTCATAATACCCATTTCTGTATTCATATGTTCACATAATATGTTGCAACTATGTATATTTTGATTGTATTGAAAGAAAGCACTGCACTTTATTGATTTTGCACTTTATTATGAATTTTGTATCAATTACTACATTGCACAGAGAATGTATATATATGCTCACTTACCTTTGTAACCTCACTTGAGAAAGGCTTACCAGCCGAAACGTCGTCTTTTATGGATTAAACCACCGTTTGTTCACTCAGAATTTTTGTGCTGCCTGTTTCATCGTTTATCTATCTATCTATCTATCTATCTATCTATCTATCTATCTATCTATCTAACTATCTATCTATCTATCTATCTATCTATCTATCTATCTATCTATATTGAAGAAAGTGGGCAGCACTCCAAATTGTGATGAAAGAAGTGTAAGTTCTTTCTTCCATAATCAGCAACAAAACAGCGACGTTTCGGCTCCGAGGAGCCTTTTTCAAGCCGTCTATACAGTGTAATTGGCAGTGTTATATGCAAATCCCCGTGGTCACATGACCCAGTGAACCACGCCCACCATATTACCATATTTGTGATACAAAAACTTTAGTTTACATAAAATCCATTAATATACAATGACAAAGTGCATACAATAAAATGTATAAATACATACAGCGTGAGGGAGGTCAATAGTCAATATTTAATAGAAAAACCTATGGCAGTGTTCTCCCCCATGTGATAAACACTGACCTCGCAGGTGAGAGTAAAGTGCTAACGTGCTTCTGTGCATGAAGTTTAGATGCTGTGTGAGTTCTCCAGGTGTCTCCCCGTGTTGATCGTGTCCTCCGATTTCCACAAGCTTGATTCTCGGAGCAAGGGTTCATGTGGAACGCATGCTGGAACGCACGCTCTCAGATCTTCACTGCGCATGCGCAGCACAGTATAATATGTCTATGCGGTAACATAGCAACCACTGGAGTGATACAATGTAACTGGCTGATTTAAACAGCTCGAACAAAGGTAGGCAATTGCTGCATGTCGGACAGCTATATGACAATAAAATACGAGGCATCAGCCATTATGCAGGACGGATCGCTGTACTAACAGCTATGGTCACAGAACGGGACAGCAGTCTGTTAACCCCTCCCGGGGAAACAATCCGCTGAGGGGAACAATAATGTCCGATAGATCCCTTTGAATATTTGGGATAAACGGTAATTGAATCCCACTCCCTATATGTCCAATAATGGGTAAAAACCCCCTTAAGTCCCCGGCTAGAGCCTCTAATCATAATAGAACATACCTAAATTATAATGGGGGACATTTACTATGGCGTTTCCACCAGTTTTGTGGCGCTCTCACCACATGTTTTGCTCTCAGACCTATTTATTAGCTGTCGGGGACAGAAAAAACGACTTTTTCCGTCTGCTCCGACTCTTCTCCGAAAAGGGGCGTGGCTTTGGCGGAGTGGAAACTTAGATACAATTAATATGTGTCGCAGCCCTTTTTGGGCGGTGTAAACTGGCGGAAAGTAGACCAAAAGAAAACTGGTCTAGCAGGGACTGATGGACACATTTCTGGTGCTCGGGACAGATTTTGGTCCCAGGGACAGAAAATGATCTCAGCGCCAGAAATGTATCTGCACAGCTCCACAATATTACATGTGTGTCTTCTTACCGAGAGCAGGTCGGTAACAAAGCCAATGCAGACACCGACACTTTAAGTAAATGACCCCCAATGAATTATAGAGAACTGTGGTGGCTGCAAATAAATTATACCAAGGATTATAGTATTGACAGAACTTGTGTGGAGAGACACTTCACAGGGAGACATCTGGAACTGGCTTCGAATTATCTATGTAGAGAAAAAAAGTAATATTAGGATACTAATATGAAAAATTGAAT